>NC_072008.2:52334696-52637727 GCF_028885655.2 Pongo abelii
TTTAAAGTTAGTATTGTTATGTGTGAATTTGGTCCTTTCATTATGATGTTAGCTGGTTATTTTGCTCATTAGTTGATGCAGTTTCTTCCTAGCCTTGATAGTCTTTATATTTTGGCATGTTTTTGCAGTAGCTGGTACTGGTTGTTCCTTTCCATGTTTAGTGCTTCCTTCAGGAGCTCTTTTAGAGCAGGCCTGGTGGTGACAAAATCTGTCAGCATTTTCTTGTCTGTAAAGTATTTTATTTCTCCTTCACTTATGAAGCTTAGTTTGGCTGGATATGAAATTCTGGATTGAAAATTCTTTTCTTTAAGAATGTTGAATATTGGTCCCCATTCTCTTCTGTCTTGTAGAGTTTCTGCTGAGAGATCCGCTCTTAGTCTGATGGGCTTCCCTTTGTGGGTAACCCAACCTTTCTCTCTGGCTGCCCTTAACATTTTTTTCCTTCATTTCTACTTTGGTGAATCCTACAAAGAGCAACTGCTCTTCTCGAGGAGTATCTTTGTGGCATTCTCTGTATTTCCTGAATCTGAATGTCGGCCTGCCTTTCTAGATTGGGGAACTTCTCCTGGATAGTGTCCTGCAGAGTGTTTTCCAAGTTGGTTCCATTCTCCCCGTCACTTTCAGGTACACCAATCAGACGTAGATTTGGTCTTTTCACATAGTCCCATATTTCTTGGAGGCTTTGTTCGTTTCTTTTTATTCTTTTTTCTCTAAACTTCCCTTCCCACTTCATTTCATTCATTTCATCTTCCATCAGTGATACCCTTTCTTCCAGTTGATCGCATCGCCTTCTGAGGTTTCTGTATTCTTCACGTAGTTCTCGAGCCTTGGCTTTCAGCTCCATCAGCTCCTTTAAGGACTTCTCTGCATTCGTTATTCCAGGTATCCGTTCATCCAATTCTTTTTGAAAGTTTTTAACTTCTTTGCCATTGGTTTGAATTTCCTCCTGTAGCTAGGCGTAGTTTGATCATCTGAAGCCTTCTTCTCTCAACTCGTCAAAGTCATTCTCCATCCAGCTTTGTTCCGTTGCTGGTGAGGAGCTGCGTTCCTTTGGAGGAGGAGAGGTGCTCTGATTTTTAGAGTTTCCAGTTTTTCTGCTCTATTTTTTCCCCATCTTTGTGGTTTTATCTACTTTTGGTCTTTGATGATGGTGACGTACAGATGGGGTTTTGGTGTGGATGTCCTTTCTGTTTGTTAGTTTTTCTTCTAACAGACAGAACCCTCAGCTGCAGGTCTGTTGGAGTACCCGGCCGTGTGAGGTGTCAGTCTGACCCTGCTGGGGGGTGCCTCCCAGTTAGGCTGCTCGGGGGTCAGGGGTCAGGGATCCACTTGAGGAGGCAGTCTGCCCGTTCTCAGATCTCCAGCTGCGTGCTGGGAGAACCACTGCTCTCTTCAAAGCTGTCAGACAGGGACATTTAAGTCTGCAGAGGTTACTGCTGTCTTTTTGTTTGTCTGTGCCCTGACCCCAGAGGTGGAGCCTACAGAGACAGGCAGGCCTCCTTGAGCTGTGGTGGGCTCCACGCAGTTCAAGCTTCCTGACTGCTTTGTTTACCTAAGCAAGCCTGGGCAATGTAGGGCGCCCCTCCCCCAGCCTCACTGCCGCCTTGCAGTTTGATCTCAGACTGCTGTGCTAGCAATCAGCGAGACTCCGTGGGCATAGGACCCTCTGAGCCAGGTGCGGGATATAATCTCCTGGTGCGCCGTTTTTTAAGCCCGTCGGAAAAGCGCAGTATTCGGGTGGGAGTGACCCGATTTTCCAGGTGCCCTCTGTCACCCCTTTCTTTGACCAGGAAAGGGAACTCCCTGACCCCTTGTGCTTCCCGAGTGAGGCAATGCCTTGCCCTTCTTCGGCTCGTGCACAGTGTGCGCACCCACTGACCTGCGCCCACTGTCTGGCACTCCCTAGTGAGATGAACCCGGTGCCTCAGATGGAAATGCAGAAATCACCCGTCTTCTACGGTGCTCACGCTGGGAGTTGTAGACCGGAGCTGTTCCTATTCAGCCATCTTGACTCCTCCCCCGCCCATTTACATTTAAAGTTAATATTGTTATGTGTGTATTTGGTCCTGTCATTATGACGTTAGCTGGTTGTTTTGCTCGTTAGTTGATGGTCTTTACATTTTGGCATGTTTTTGCAGTGGCTGGTACCAGTTGTTCCTTTCCATGTTTAGTGCTTCCTTCAGGATCTCTTTTAGGGCAGGCCTGGTGGTGACAAAATCTCTCAGCTTGTCTGTAGAGTATTATTTCTCCTTCACTTATGAAGCTTAGTTTGGCTGGATATGAAATTCTGGGTTGAAAATTCTTTTCTTTAAGAATGTTGAATATTCATCCCCACTCTCTTCTGGCTTGTAGAGTTTCTGCTGAGAGATCCGCTCTTAGTCTGATGGACTTCCCTTTGTGAGTAACCTGACCTTTCTCTCTGGTTGCCATTAACATTTTTTCCTTCATTTCAACTTTGGTGAATCCTACAATTATGTGTCTTGGAGTTGCTCTTCTCGAGGAGTATCTTTGTGGCGTTCTCTGTATTTCCTGAATCTGAATGTCGGCCTGCCTTGCCAGATTGGGGAAGTTCTCCTGGATAATATCCTGCAGAGTGTTTTCCAACTTGGTTCCATTCTCCCCGTCATTTTCAGGTACACCAATCAGACGTAGATTTGGTCTTTTCACATAGTCCCATATTTCTTGGAGGCTTTGTTCGTTTCTTTTTATTCTTTTTTCTCTAAACTTCCTTCTCACTTCATTTCATTCATTTCATCTTCCATCACTGATACCCTTTCTTCCAGTTGATCGCATCGGCTCCTGAGGCTTCTGCATTCTTCACGTAGTTCTCAAGCCTTGGCTTTTAGCTCCATCAGCTCCTTTAAGGACTTCTCTGCATTGGTTTTTCTAGTTATCCATTTGTCTAATTCTTTTTCGAAGTTTTAAACTTCTTTGCCATTGGTTTGAATTTCCTCCTGTAGCTCCGAGTAGTTTGTTCATCTGAAGCCTTCTTCTCTAAGCTCATCAAAGTCATTTTCCTTCCAGCTTTGTTCCGTTGCTGGTGAGGAGCTGCGTTCCTTTGGAGGAGGAGAGGTGCTCTGCTTTTTAGAGTTTCCAGTTTTTCTGCTCTGTATTTTCCCCGTCTTTGTGGTTTTATCTACTTTTGGTCTTTGATGATGGTGAGGTACCGAAGGGTTTTTGGTGTGGATGTCCTTTCTGTTTGTTAGTTTTCCCTCTAACAGACAGGACCCTCAGCTGCAGGTCTGTTGGAGTTTGCTAGAGGTCCAATCCAGACCCATTTGTCTGGGTATCAGCAGCGGTGGCTGTAGAACAGTGGATCTTGGTGAACTGCAGATGCTGCTGCCTGATCGTTCCTCCGGAAGTTTTGTCTCAGAGGAGTAACCGGCCATGTGAGGTGTCAGTCTGCCCCTACTGGGGAATGCCTCCCAGTTAGGCTGCTCGGGGGTCAAGGACCCACTTGAGGAGGCAGTCTGCCTGTTCTCAGATCTCCAGCTGCGTGCTGGGAGAACCAGTGCTCTCTTCAAAGCTGTCAGACAGGGACGTTTAGGTCTGCAGAGGTTACTGCTGTCTGTTTGTTTGTCTGTGCCCTGCCCCCAGAGGTGGAGCCTACAGAGGCAGGAAGGCCTCCTTGAGCTGTGGTGGGCTCCACCCAGTTCGAGCTTCCAGGCTGCTTTGTTTACCTAATCAAGCCTGGGCAATGGCAGGCACCCCTCCCCCAGCCTCACTGCTGCCTTGCAGTTTAATCTCAGACTGCTGTGCTAGCAATCAGTGAGACTCCGTGGGTGTAGGACCCTCCGAGCCAGGTAGTGTGCCGTTTTTTAAGCCCGTTGGAAAAGCTCAGTATTAGGGTGGCAGTGACCCAATTTTCCAGGTGCCATCTGTCACCCCTTTCTTTGACTGGGAAAGGGAAGTCCCTGAGCCCTTGCACTTCCCGAGTGAGGCAATGCCTTGCCCTGCTTCGGCTCGCGCACGGTGCACTGCATCCACTGTCCTGCACCCACTGTCTGGCACTCCCTAGTGAGATGAACCTGGTACCTCAGATGGAAATGCAGAAATCACCCATCTTCTGTGTCGCTCAGGCTGGGAGCTGTAGACTGGAGCTGTTCCTATTCGGCTATCTTGGCTCCCCCTCTCCTATTTTTGTCTTTATGCCAGTATCATGCTGTTTTGATCCTTGTAGCTTTATAGTAAGTTTTGAAGCTAGGAAGTGTGATTCTGCTAACTTTTCCTCTTTTTCAAAATTGTTTTGGCTTTTTGGGTTTCCTTTGCCATCTATATAAATTTTAGCATGAAGTAGTCTATTTCTGCCGTAAACATTACTGGAATTTTGATAGGAATTGCATTCAATTTGAAAGAATTGCATTGGGTAGTATGGATATCTTAAAAATATGAAGTCCTAAAATCCATTAACACAGGATGTCTTTCCATTTATTTGTGTAATTATCTAATTTCTTTCAGCAATATTGTATAATTTTTAGTGTATAGGTTTTTCATTTCTTTAAATTTATACCTAAGTATTTTTTATTTGATGCTATTATAAATAGAATTGTTTTTCTTAATTCCTTTTTCACATTGCTGATTCTCAGTGTGTAGAAACAAGACTGATTTTTGCATGTTGCTTTTGTACCTTGCAATTTGGTTGAATTCATTTACTTAGTTCTAAGTGTGTGTGTGGGAATGTGTGTGTTTATCTGTTAGGCTTTTCTACATAGAAAATCATGTAATTTGTGAGTAGAGATAATTTTACTTATTTCTTTCTGCTTTGGATGAGTTTTATTTCTTTTTCCTCCCTAATTGCTCTGGGTAGAACTTCCAACAGCATATTGAATAGAAGTGGGAAAAGTGGGAACCCATACCTTGTTCCTGATTTTAGAGGAAAAGTTTGCAGTTTTTCACCATTGGCTGTGATGTTAGCTGTGTGCTTTTCACATATGGTTTTTATTATCTTGAAATAATTTCCTTCTAGCCTCAGTTTGTTGAGGGATTTAAAAATATAAAACAGTATTAAGGGGGGTGGAGCCAAGATGGCCGGATAGGAACAGCTCCAGTCTACAGCTCCCAGTGTGAGCGATGCAGAAGGCAGGTGATTTTCACATTTCCAACTGAGGTACCAGGTTTATCTCACTGGGGAGTGTCAGAAAGTGGGTGCAGGACAGTGGGTGGAGTGCACTGAGCATAAGCTGAAGCAGGGCAAGGCATCGCCTCACCCGGGAAGCGCAAGGGGTCAGGGAATTCCCTTTTCTAGTCAAAGAAAGGGGTGACAGACGGCACCTGGAAAATCAGGTCACTCCCACCCTAATACTGAGCTTTTCCAACGGGCTTATCAAATGGCACACCAGGAGATTATATCCCGCAACTGGCTCGGAGGGTCCTACGCCCATGGAGTCTCACTGATTGCTAGCACAGCAGTCTGAGATCAAACTGCAAGATGTCAGCAAGGCTGGGGGAAGGACGCCCGCCATTGCCCCGAGGCTTGAGTAGGTAAACAAAGCAGCCTGGAAGCTCGAACTGGGTGCAGCCCACTACAGCTCAAGGAGGCCTTCCTGCCTCTATAGACTCCACCTCTGGGTGCAGGGCATAGCCAAACAAAAGGCAGCAGAATCCTCTGCAGACTTAAATGTCCCTGTCTGACAGCTTTGAAGAGAGTAGTGGTTCTCCCAGCATGCAGCTGGAGATCTGAGAATGGACAGACTGCCTCCTCAAGTGGGTCCCTGACCCCTGAGTAGCCTAACTGGCAGGCACCCCCAGTAGGAGCAGACTGACACCTCACACAGCCAGTTATTCCTCTGAGACAAAACTTCCAGAGGAATGATCAGGCAGCAACAATTGCTGCTCACTAATATCCGCTGTTCTGCAGCCTCCGCTGCTGATGCCCAGGCAAACAGGGTCTGAAGTGGACCTCCAGCAAACTCCAACAGACCTGCAGCTCAGGGTCCTGACTGTTAGGAGGAAAACTAAAACAGAAAGGACATTCACACCAAAACCCCATCTGCATGTCACCATCATCAAAGACCAAAGGTAGATAAAACCACAAAGATGGGGAAAAAACAGAGCAGAAAAACTGGAAACTCTAAAAAGCAGAGTGCCTATCCTCCTCCAAAGGAACGCAGCTCCCCACCAGCAATGGAACAAAGCTGGACAGAGAATGACTTTGACGAGTTGAGACAAGAAGGCTTCAGATGATGAAACTACTCTGAGCTAAAGGAGGAAGTTCGAACCCATGGCAAAGAAGTTAAAAAACTTGAAAAAAATTAGTTGAATGGCTAACTAGAATAACCAATGCAGAGAAGTTCTTAAAGGACCTGATGGAGCTGAAATGTAAGGCAAAAGAACTACGTGATGAATGCACAAGCCTCAGTAGCCGATTCGATCAACTGGAAGATAGGGTATCAGTGATGGATGATCAAATGAATGAAATGAAGCAAGAACAGAAGTTTAGAGAAAAAAGAATAAAAAGAAATGAACAAAGCCTCCAACAAATATGGGACTACGTGAAAAGACCAAATCTACATCTGATTGGTGTACCTGAAAGTGACGGGGAGAATGGAACCAACTTGAAAAACACTCTGCAGGATATTATCCAGGAGAAATTCCCCAATCTAGCAAGGCAAGCCAACATTCAAATTCAGGAGATACAGAGAATGCCACAAAGATACTCCTCGAGAAGAGCAATCCCAAGACACATAGTTGTCAGATTCATCAAAGTTGTAATGAAGGAAAAAATGTTAAGGGCAGCCAGAGAGAAAGTTCGGGTTACCCACAAAGGGAAGCCCATCAGACTAACAGCTGATCTCTTGGCAGAAGTTCTACAAGCCAGAAGAGAGTGGGGACCAATATTCAACGTTCTTAAAGAAAAGAATTTTCAACCCAGAATTTCACATCCAGCCAAACTAAGCTTCATAAGTGAAGGAGAAATAAAATCCTTTACAGACAAGAAAATGCTGAGAGATTTTGTCACTACCAGGCCTGCTCTAAAAGAGCTCCTGAAGGAAGCACTAAACATGGAAAGGAACAACCAGTACCAGCCACTGCCAAAACATGCCAAATTGTAAATACCATTGAGGTTAGGAAGAAACTGCATCAACTAACAAGCAAAATAACCAGCTAACATCATAATGACAGGATCAAATTCACACATGACAACATTACCCTTAAATGTAAATGGGCTAAATGCTCCAATTAAAACACACAGACTGGCAAATTGGCTAAAGAGTCAAGACCAATCAGTGTGCTGTATTCAGGAGACCCATCTCACGTGCAGAGACACACATAGGCTCAAAATAAAGGGATGGAGGAAGATCTACCAAGCAAATGGAAAACAAAAAAAGGCAGGGGTTGCAATCCTAGTCTCTGATAAAACACATTTTAAACCAACAAAGATCAAAAGAGACAAAGAAGGCCATTACATAATGGTAAAGGGATCAATTCAACAAGAAGAGCTAACTATCCTAAATATATATGCACCCAATACAGGAGCACCCAGATTCATAAAGCAAGTCCTGAGTGACCTACAAAGAGACTTAGACTCCCACACAATAATAATGGGAGACTTTAACACCCCACTGTCAACATTAGACAGATCAACGAGACAGAAAGTTAACAAGGATATCCAGGAATTGAACTCAGCTCCGCACCGAGTGGACCTAATAGACATCTACAGAAGTCTCCACCCCAAATCAACAGAATATACCTGCTTCTCAGCACCACACCACTCTTCTTCCAAAATTGACCACATAGTGGGAAGTAAAGCACTCCTCAGCAAATGTAAAAGAACAGAAATTATAACAAACTGTCTCTCAGACCACAGTGCAATCAAACTAGAACTCAGGATTCAGAATCTCACTCAAAACCACTCAACTACATAGAAACTGAACTACCTGCTTCTGAATGACTACTGTGTACATAACAAAATGAAGGCAGAAATAAAGATGTTCTTTGAAACCAACGAGAAAAAAGACACAACATACCAGAATCTCTGGGATGCATTCAAAGCAGTGTGTAGAGGGAAATTTATAGCACTAAATGCCCACAAGAGAAAGCAGGAAAGATCTAAAATTGACACCCTAACATCACAATTAAAAGAACTAGAGAAGCAAGAACAAACACATTTAAATGCTAGCAGAAGGCAAGAAATAACTAAGATCAGAGCAGAACTGGAGGAAATAGAGACAGAAAAAACCCTTCAAAAAATCAATGAATCCAGGAGCTGGTTTTTTGAAAAGATCAACAAAATTGATAGACCGCTAGCAAGACTAATAAAGAAGAAAAGAGAGAAGAATAAAACAGACGCAATAAAAAATGATAAAGGGGATATCACCACTGACCCCACAGAAATACAAACTACTATCAGAGAATACTATAAACACCTCTACACAAATAAACTAGAAAATCTAGAATAAATGGATAAGTTCCTGGACACATACACCCTCCCAAGACTAAACCAGGAAGAAGTTGAATCTCTGAATAGACCAATAACAGGCTCTGAAATTGAGGCAATAATTAATAGCTTACCAACAAAAAAAGTTCAGGACCAGATGGATTCACAGCCGAATTCTACCAGAGGTACAAGGAGGAGCTGGTACCATTCCATCTGAAACTATTCCAATCAATAGAAAAAGAGAGAATCCTCCCTAACTCATTTTATGAAGCCAGCATCATCCTGATACCAAAGCCTGGCAGAGACACAACCAAAAAACAGAATTTTAGACCAGTATCCCTGATGAACATTGATGGAAAAATCCTCCAAGAAATACTGGTAAACCGAATCCAGCAGCACATCAAAAAGCTTATCCACCATGATCAAGTGGGCTTCATCCCTGGGATGCAAGGCTGGTTCAACATACGAAAATCAATAAACATAATCCAGCATATAAACAGAACCAAACACAAAAACCATATGATTATCTCAATAGATGCAGAAAAGGCCTTTGACAAAATTCAACAATGCTTCATGCTAAAAACTCTCAATAAATTAGGTATTGATGGGACATATCTCAAAATAATAGCTATCTATGAAAAAACCACAGCCAATATCATACTGAATGGGCAAAACTGGAAGCATTCCCTTTGAAAACTGGCACAAGACAGGGATGTCCTCTCTCACCACTCCTATTCAACTAGTGTTGGAAGTTCTGGCCAGGGCAATCAGGCAGAAGAAGGAAATAAACAGTATTCAATTAGGGAAAGAGGAAGTCATATTGTCCCTATTTGCAGATGACATGATTGTATATCTAGAAAACTCCATCATCTCAGCCCAAAATCTCCTTAAACTGATAGGCAACTTCAGCAAAGTTTCAGGATACAAAATCAATGTACAAAAATCACAAGCATCCTTATACACCAATAACAGACAAACAGAGAGCCAAATTATGAGTGAACTCCCATTCACAATTGCTTCAAAGAGATACCTAGGAATCCAACTTACAAGGGATGTGAAGGACCTCTTCAAGGAGAACTACAAACCACTGCTCAAGGAAATAAAAGAGGATACAAACAAATGGAAGAACATTCCATGCTCATAGGTAGGAAGAATCAATATTGTGAAAATGGCCATACTGCCCAAGGTAATTTATAGATTCAATGCCATCCCCATCAAGCTACCAATGACTTTCTTTACAGAATTGGAAAAAACTACTTTAAAGTCCATATGGAACCAAAAAAGAGCCCGCATCGCCAAGTCAATCCTAAGCCAAAAGAACAAAGCTGGAGACATCACGCTACCTGACTTCAAACTATACTACAAGGCTACAGTAACCAAAACAGCATGGTACTGGTACCAAAATAGAGATACAGACCAATGGAACAGAACAGAGGCCTCAGAAATAAGGCTGCATATCTACAACCATCTGATATTTGACAAACCTGAGAAAAACAAGAAATGGGGAAAGGGTTCCCTATTTAATAAATGGTGCTGGGAAAACTGGCTAGCCATATGTAGAAAGCTGAAACTGGATCCCTTCCTTACACCTTATATAAAAATTAATTCAAGATGGATTAAAGACTTACATGTTAGACCTAAAACCATAAAAACCCTAGAAGAAAACCTAGGCAATACCATTCAGGACATAGGCACGGGCAAGGACTTCATGTCTAAAACACCAAAAGCAATGGCAACAAAAGCCAAAATTGACAAATGGGATCTAATTAAACTCAAGAGCTTCTGCACAGCAAAAGAAACTACCATCAGAGTGAACAGGCAACCTACAGAATGGGAGAAAATTTTTGCAATGAACTCATCTGACAAAGGACTAGTATCCAGAATCTACAATGAACTCAAACAAATTTACAAGAAAAAAACAAACAACCCCATCAAAAAGTGGGTGAAGGATATGAACAGACACTTCTCAAAAGAAGGCATTTATGCAGACAACAGACACATGAAAAAATGCTCATCATCACTGGCCATCAGAGAAATGCAAATCAAAAGCACAATGAGATAGCATCTCACACCAGTTAGAATGGCAATCATTAAAAAGTCAGGAAACAACAGGTGCTGGAGAGGATGTGGAGAAATAGGAACACTTTTACACTGGTGGTGGGACTGTAAACTAGTTCAACCTTTGTGGAAATCAGTGTGGCGATTCCTCAGGTTTCTAAAGCTAGAAATACCATTTGACCCAGAAATCCCATTACTGGGTGTGTACCCAACGGATTATAAATCATGCTCCTATAAAGACACATGTACACATATGTTTATTGCGGCACTATTCACAATAGCAAAGACTTGGATCCAAGCCAAATGTCCAACAATGATAGACTGGATGAAGAAAATGTGGCACATATACACCATGGAATACTATGCTGCCATAAAAAATGATGAGTTCATGTCCTTTGTAGGGACATGGATGAAGCTGGAAACCATCATTCTCAGCAAACTATCGCAAGGACAAGAAAACCAAACACTGCATGTTCTCACTCATAGGTGGGAACTGAACAATGTGAACACGGACACAGGAAGGGGAACATCACACACTGGGGCCTGTCATGGGTTGGGGGGGGGGAGGGATAGCATTAGGAGATATACCTAATGTTAAATGATGAGTTAGTGGGTGCAGCACACCAACATGGCACATGTATACATATGTAACTAACCTGCATGTTGTGCACATGTACCGTAAAAGTTAAAGTATTAAAAAAAAAGTGTTAAATTTTTTCAAATGCTTTTTCTCCATCAGTTGAAATTATCATGTAGGTTTTTCTCCTTTATTTTGTTAATGTGATGGTTTCATTGATTAATTTTCATAAGTTGAACCATCCTTGCATTTCAGGAAGAAATCCCACTTAGTCCATGATGTATAATCCTTTTGTAATAATGTGTTGTTGAGTTCAGTTTTCCAGTGTCCTGTTGAGAATTTTTTCCTCAGAATTTATTAGTGATATTGTTCTGTAGTTTCCCTTTCTTGTAGTCTCTTTGTTTGACTTTGGAATCAGGGTAAGAATAGCCTGGTAGAATGAGCTGGAAAGTCTTCCCTCCTCTTCAATTCTCAAAGTTTTTCAGAAATATTAGTATTTATTCTTCTTTAAATGTTTGCTGGAATTCACCAGTTAAGCTATCTGGTTCTGAGCTTTTACGTGTTGGGACGGGTTTTTTTTTCATTACTGATTCGATCTCTTTATTAGTCGTAGATTTATTCCGATGTTCTTTTCTTAAGTTTTATTTAGATATAATTAAAATACCAAAATTGTACATACTTAATTTATACATTTTGATGAGTTTTAATGTATGCATACACCCATGATTCCATTACCACAATCAAGGTACAAAACATATCCATCATCTTCAAAATTTCTTTGCGTTCGCGTGTGTGTGTGTATGTGTGTTTGTGTGTTTTGTGATAAGGACACTTAACATGAGATCTATCATCTTAATACATTTCAAAATACATAATATCATATTGTTAACTATGGGTACTATGCTGTACAGCAGATCTCTAGACATTATTCATTTTGTATAACTTTAACATTATAATCATCTTGCATAACTGAAACATTATAAACCCACTTTCCTCTCGCCTCAGCCACTGGCAACTCATATTCTATTTTCTGCTTGTATGAGTTTGACTATTTTAAATACCTCATATTAGAAGAATCATGCAGTATTTGCCTTTCTAAGGCTGGCTTATTTCATTTAGCCTATTGTCCTCTAGGTTCATCCATGCTGTCACAAATGGTAGGATTTTCTTCTTTTTAAAGACAAATGCTATCCCATTGTGTGTATGTAACTTATTTTCTTTATTCATTCATGTGTTGATGGACATTTGTGTTGTTTCTATATCTTGGTTATTGTGAATAATGTTGCAATAAACATGGGGGTGCAAATACCTCTTCAAGATCCTGATATAAATTCTTTTGGATATATACCTAGAGGGTATTGCTGGATCACATAGTCATTATATTTTTAGTTTTTCAAGGAACCTCCATACTGTTTGCCATAGTGGCGGCACCATTCTACATTCTCATCAACAGTGTATAAGAATGCTAATTTCTCCACATCCTCAACACTCGTTATCTTCTGTTTTTTAAAAGAGCCTTTGTAACAGGTGTGTGGTAATATTTAATTTATGGTTTTGGTCTATTTTACCCTGATGAGTAGTGATTTTGAGCACTTTTTCATTTACTTGTTGGCCATTTGTATGTCTTTCCTGGAGAAATTTTTATTCAAGTTAGTTGTCCATTTTTACTGGGTTATTTGTTGTTTTATTTGTTATTGAGTTATAGGAAATTATTACATATTTATTATGTTAACCCTTTATCAGAGAGATGGCTTACAATATTTTCTCCCATTATACTTCCTGATTTCAAAACATATTACAAAACTACAGTAATTAAAATTGTACAGTACTGGCATAAAGACAAATATACAAATGGTACAGAATAAAGACCCCAGAAATAAACCCACACATACACAGCTCACTGATCTCCAACAATGGTGCAAATAATGCACAATTAAAGATAGTCTCTTAAACAAATTTCCTCAAGTTGTAAAGTTAGTTTGTTGATTTAAGACCTGTTTTTTTGTTTTTTTGTTTTTTGTTTTTTTTTGATGGTGTCTCCCTCTGTTGCCCAGGCTGGAGTGCAGTGGCACAATCTCACTGCAAGCTCTGCCTCCAGTTCAAGTGACTCTCCTGCCTCAGTCCTCTGAGTAGCTGGTATTACAGGCACCCTCCACCATGTCTGGCTAATTTTTGTATTTTTAGTAGAGCTGGGGTTTTGCCATGTTGTCCAGGCTGGTCTTGAACTGCTGACCTCAGGAGATCCGCCCACCTCCCATAGTGCTGGGATTACAGGCATGAGCCACCGTTCCCGGCAGTGGCCTTTCTTTTTTAATGTAAGCATTTATAGGTATAAATTTCTGTCTCAGCACTTTTTTGCTACATCCCAGTTTTGGTATGTTGTGTTTTCATTTTAAATTGTGCTAAGATATTTTCTAATTTTCCTTGTAATTTCTTTGATCATTTTTTAGAGTGTGATGTTTAATTTCCACATATTTATGAATTTTCCACTTTCCTTCTGTTGTTGAATCTAGTTTCATTGCATTGTGATCAGAAAATATACTTTGTATGATCAGTCTTTTTAAATTTATTAAGGCTTTTGTTGACCTAATGTATGTTCTATCTTGGAGAACGTTCCATGTGTCCTTAAGAAGAAAGTGTATTCTGCTGTTATTGGGTGGAGTGTTTGGTATGTGCGCATTAGGTCCAATTGGTCTATGACATTGCTCAAGTCCTCTGTTTACTTATTGATCTTCTGTCTGGTAGTTCTGTACATTATTGAAATTGAGGATATTGAGGTATCCTACTATTATTATCAAGTTATCTATTTTTCCTTTTAATTCTGTCAGTATTTTCTTTATTTTAGCGCTCAGAGGGTTTGGTACATATATGTTCATAATTGTATTTTGGGGAGCATTTACTCTTTTATTATTATATAATATCCTTTTTGTCTCATCTAACAGTTAGACACCTTTTGTCTCATGTAACAGTTTTTGACTTAAAGTATACATTTTATGAATATAGGCATCTTGCTCTTTTATGGTCACTATTTGCATGGAATATCTTTTTACAACCTTTCACTTTCAATCTATGCATGTCTTTAAATCTAGCATGAGACTTTCATGGACAGCATATACTTGTTGTATCTTGTTGTTGTTTGTATCCAATCTATTAATCTACATGTTTTGATGAGAAAGTTTAATCCACTTACATTTATAATACTTAGTGATAAGAAAGGACTTACTTTTGCCATTTTGTTATTTATTTTTTGCATGTCATAGCTTTTTTCCCCCTAATTTACTCCATTACTTCTTTCATTTGTGGTTAGTTGATTTTTTTTTGTAATGATATGCTTTGATTCCCTTATTTCCTTCTGTGCACATTCTATAGCTATCTTCTTTTTTGTTACCATGGGGGTCACATATAATATCCTAAAGTTGTAACAGTCTATTTTAAATTCATACCAATTTAACTTCAGTCGTATGCAAAACTCCACTTCCTTACAGCTCCTATGCATTTGTCTGTTAAATCCTATAGAATATAAAAAGTTGAGTTACACACCAAAATTGCATAAATAACTATTTTTTGGTCCATGTATTTACCTTTATCTGATAACTTTATATTTTCATATAGCTTCAATTTACTGTCTAGTTTCCTTTTATTTCAACTAGAAGGACTCCCCTTAGCATTTCCTTTTGTTTGTTTGTTTGTTTGTTTTGTTTTTGAGATGGAGTCTCACTCTGTCACCCAGGCTGGAGTGCAGTGGCATGATCTCGGCTCACTGCAACTTCCACCTCCTGGGTTCAAGCGATTCTCCTGCCTTAGCCTCCAGAGTAGCTGGCACTACAGGCATGTGCCACCATGCCCTGATAATTTTTGTTTTGTTTTGTTTTGTTTTGTTTTTGAGATGGAGTCTCACTCTGTCACCAGGCTTGAGTGCAGTGGCACAATCTCGGCTCACTGCAACCTCCACCTCCCGGGTTCAAGTGATTCTCCTGTCTCAGCCTCCCGAATAGCTGGGACTACAGGCGCCCACCACCACACTGGCTAATTTTTGTATTTTTAGTAGAGACAGGGTTTTGCCATGTTGATCAGGCTGGTCTTGAACTCCTGATGTCAGGTGATCTGCCTGCCTCAGCCTCCCAAAGTCTTTTAGTTTGTTTTTAGAGACAGGGCCTTATTTTGTTGCCCAAGTTGCAGTGACATGGTGTGATTATAGTTCACTCTAATCTCAAATTCCTGGTCTCATGTGATTCTCCTTCTTCAACCCCCCAAATAGCTAGGACTAGAGGTGTGCACCACCATGCCTGGCTAACTTTTTATTATTTTTTGTAGAGACTGGGTTTCACTATATTGACCAAGCTGGTCAACAATCCTCAAGCAATCTTCCCACTTCGGCCTTCCAAATTGCTGGGATTATAGGCATGAGCCACCATGGCCAGCTCCCTTTAGCATTTCTTATACAACATGTCTAGTGGTAATAAATTCCCTCAGCTTTTGTGTATCTGAGATTGTTTTAATTTCTCCCTAATTTCTGAAGGACAGTTTTGCCAGATATAGAATTCTTGTTTGAAAGTTTTTTTCCAGCACTTCAAAACATATTATCACACTGTCTTCTGGTCTGCAAAGTTTCTTCTGAGAAGTCCAGTGATGATATTATTGAGGATCCCTTGTACATGATAGGTCATTTTTCTCTTGCAGCCTTCAAGATTCTATCTTTGACTTTTGGCAGTTTGATTACACTGTGTCTTGTTGTGTATCTCTTTGGGTTTATCTTTCTTGGAGTTTGTTGAGATTTGTGGATTTGTAGATGCATGTATTTCCTCAAATTTTTTATTTCTTTAAGCCATTATTTATTCAAATAATCTCTCTACCTCGTTCTGTCTCTTTTCTCTTTCCAGAACTTCCATATGCATGTATTTGTTTGCTCAGTGATGCCCCGTAAGTCCACCAGACTCTGTTCACCTTCCTTCATTCTTTCTTCATGGCAGTTCTAGCTCTGGTTATAAAAGGACCTCTTTGCATCATTTAAACTTAATGACAGAATATGGTGATAAATGTGGGAGAGAAGATTAGAAACATGAACTATTCCACAAAGCAGTATGAGAAAAAATTGTAATACTAAGGGACAAGCCATGAAGGATAAGGTATGGAGGAAAAAAGGAAGAGTAAGACGACAGTGATAATTAACATGGTATTAAACTGTGGCTAAAATGATGAACAGAGTAACATGGGGAGAGAAAAATCCTCAGTATTGATAATTTGGAGAACTTTCCTGAATATAGTTGCTACTTCTCACATTGTATTGCTGAAGTTGTTTGCTGCTCTCCAAATTATGACTAAATTACATTTCTTTTAAATTTATTTGTTGGTGCCTTAGTCCATTTGTGTTGTTGTAAAAGAGTACCTGAGGCTTGGTAATTTATAAGTAAAAGAGGTTTATTTGGCTCATGTTCCTCATGGCTATACATTTGTTCTCATGGCTGTAAAAGAAACATGGCACCAGCATCTGCATCTGGCGAGGACCTCAGGCTGCTTCCACTCATAGGGGAAGGGCTCTTTCAGGAACTAACAGAGCAGGAACTTACCCACTCTTCACCCCCAGGAAGAGCATTAATCTACTCATGAAGGATCTACCCCCACAACTCAAACACCTCCCATTAGGCCCCACTTCAAATTTCAAAATGAGATTTTGAGGAGACAAACATCTAAACAATAACAGTGGGAATTGTAGAAAGCACTGAATTCAAAGTCTGGATTGATATTTCGGGGCATAAAGAAAGCAGACACTCAAAGTCTGATATGATCATGGGAAAGTAAGTACTCCAGAATTTACACAACCTTAGGAAGGATGGGTGATTTTCATGGGGTCTTCGGAATGCAGTTACACATAATTTTATCTGGATCTAAAGGTGCATAGAGATCTCAGCTGATATCTGAGTTCCACACACTTTACAACTGATGAAATGATTGAATTCTCTGATGGAACTTCTTAAATTTTTTTTAATTTTTTTTTTTAGTGTGTGGTTTCCAAGGAAGTGGATTTTTGAAAATATGTTAATTAAAGTACTTAATAAGATTGCTACTGGAGTTTTAATGCACCATCAGTGAATATATGTTGTTTTAGCCAAGGTTAGAATATATGAAAGGGAATTTATTAGGGGGAATTGGTTCACATTATCATAGCAATGGAGAAGTCCCATCATATGCTATCTGAAAGCCGGAGAACCAGAGAAGTCAGTCCTGTTCCTCAAAACCAGTAACAAGGCTCAATACAAATCTGGAAGCTTCAGAAACAGAGAAGCCTACAGTGCAGCCCCCAATCTGAGATCAAAGGACCAAGAGCCCTCAGGAGGCCACTGGTATAAGTCCCAGAGTCCAAAAGATAAAGAACCTAGAGTCTTATGTTCATTGGCAGGAGAAGAAAAGGCATCCCATTCCAAAAATGGGAGAGAGAGGGAGAGAGAAAGAGAGAGTTTTGTCCTACCTGTTTTGTCCCAGGCAGGCCCCCAACCGATTGGATGATGCCTGTTCACATTGACGGTGGGAATTCCTCTCTTAGCCCACTGACTCACATGTCAGTCTCCTCTGGAAACACTCTCATAGACACAATGAGAAGCAATGTTTCACCAGACATTTAGACATCCCTGAATGCAGTCAAGTTGACACCTAAAATTAACCACCTAAAAATTAACCATCTCCTAAATAAGTGTGCATAAAATAAGTATATGAAGGAATGTGGAAAACATTGGTGTGAAAATGTGTCTATGTATAATAGTACAATACCTAAATAACATCAGCATGAGTGTGTGAGTGCAGCATCTGCATAAGTATTTAGTTACCTCTGAGTGAACATGCTACCTCTGAGAGTGTGTGTGTGATTTCTGAGTGGTTGTGACTTCTCTATGAGTGTTTGTATCATCTGAGTGTGTAGTATGACAGTGACTCTGCATGTGGCTTTCAAGTGAGACATTCCACTAAGTGCATATGATCTAAAAGGATGTATGTGACATGTGTAACATCTGGATGAATGTGAAAGATGTATAGCCCGTGTTTATGACATCTGAGGAACACAAATTTGTGATTGAGAATGTGTGTGTATGACATCAAAATTGTAACATCTTATCATGTTTCTATCACATTTGAGGATATATTTTGGAACGTGCTAATGTATGGATTATGATTAAATGACTATAATAATATCTGAAATACAATGTCCATGATGTGTTAGTGTGTGTATAATGTCAACTTGTGTTTATTGAGGGACTTCTGTATTCCAAGCCTGTTGCTGGACATCAGGGAACCAAGGAAACTACATCAGAGTTACTGGCTAGTAGGCCTCTCCAAACAATAAGAGACTTACTTGAACATACAGAAGAGATTTGCCGAGCCCAGGTCAAGAAGGGCCTTATAGGCAACGCTAATAAAGAAGTGGACTTTAGACATGGGGAACTGCTGGCAAGATGGCCTAATAGGAACAGCTCTGGTCTGCAGCTCCCAGTGAGATTGACACAGAAGGTGTGTAATTTCTGCATTTCCAACTGAGGTACCCAGTTCTTCTCATTGGGACTGGTTGGACAGTGGGTGCAGCCCAAGGAGGGCAACCCAAAGCAGGATGGGGTGTCGCCTCACCCAGTAAGTGCAAGGGGCCGGGGAACTCCCTCTCCTAGCCAAGGGAAGGCATTAGGGACTCTACCATGCACTCTGGCCTAGATACTGTGCTTTTCCTATGGTCTTTGCAAACTGCTGACCAGGAGATTCACTCTGGTGCCCACGCAACCAGGGCCCTGGGTTTCCAGCACAAAACTGGGAGGCCATCTGGGCAGACACCAAGCTAGCCACAGAAGTTGTTGTTTTTTATTTTAATACCCCACTGGCGCCCGAGATGCCAGTGAGACAGAACTGTTCACTCTCCTGGAATGGGGGCTGAAGCCAGGGAGACAAGTGGTCTGACTCAGCGGGTCACACCCCCACAGAGCCTAGCAAGCTAAGAACCACTGGCTTGAAATTCTCGCTGCTAGCACAGCAGTCTGAACTCAACCTTGGATGCCCGAGCTTGGTGGGGGTGGGGGGGGTCCTCCAATGCTAAGACTTGAGTAGGTGGTTTTACCCTCATTGTGTAAACAAAGCTGCTTGGAAGTTCAAACTAGGCAGAGCCCACTGCAGCTCAGCAAGGCCAGTGTTGCCAGACTGCTCCTCCAAATTCCCTCCTCTCTGGGCAGGGGAACTCTGAAAAAAAGGCAGCAGCCCCAGTCAGGGACTTATAGATAAAACCTCCACCCCCCCAGGACAGAGCACCTGAGGGAAGAGGTGGTTGGGAGCGCAGCTTCAGCAGACTTAAACGCCCCTGCCTGGCAGCTCTGAAGAGAGCAGAGGATGTCCCAGCACAGCGTTCAAGTTCTGATAAGGGACAGACTGCCTCCTCAAGTGGGTCCCTGACCCCCGTGTATAATGACTGGGAGACACCTCCCAGTAGGGGCCGACAGACGCTTCATACAGGAGAGCTCTGGCTGGCATCTGGCAGGTGCCCTTCTGGGATGAAGCTTCCAGAGGAAGGAACAGGCAGCAATCTTTGCTGTTCGCTGGTGACACCCAGGCAAAGAGGGTCTGGAGTGGACCTCCAGCAAACTCCAGCAGATCTGCAGCAGAGGGCGCTGACTGTTAGAAGGAAAACTAACAAACAGAAAGGACTAGTACCAACATCAACAAAAAGGACGTCCACTCAGAGACCCCAGCTGAAGGTCAATGACTTCAAAGACCAAAGTTAGAAAAATCCACGAAGATGGGGAGAAACCAGTGCAAAAAGGCTGAAAATTCCAAAAACCAGAATGCCTCTTCTCCTCCAAAGGATCACAACTCCTCACTAGCAAGGGAGTAAAACTGGATGGAGAATGAGTTTGACAAATTGACAGAAGTAGGCTTCAGAAGGTGGGTAATATCAAACTCCTCTGAGCTAAAGGAGCATGTTCTAACCCAATGCAAGGAAGCTAAGAAACTTGATAAAAGATTAGAGGAATTGCTAACTAGAATAACCAGTTTAGAGAAGAACATAAATGACCTGATGGAGCTGAAAAACATAGCACGAGAACTTCGTGAAGCATACACAAGTATCAATAGCTGAATTGATCAAGCAGAAGAAAGGATATCAAAGATTGAAGATCAACTCAATGAAATAAAGCAAGAAGACAAAATTAGAGAAAAAAGAGTGAAAAGAAATGAACAAAGCCTCTGAGAAATATGGGACTGTGTGAAAAGACCAAATCTATGTCTGATTGGTGTATCTGAAAGTGACAGGGAGAATGGAACCAAGTTGGAAAACACTCTTCAGTATAGTATCCAGGAGAACTTCCCCAACCTAGCAAGGCAGGTCAACATTCAGATTCAGGATATACAGATAATAACACAAATATACTCCTCAAGAAGAGCAACCCCAAGACACATAATCATCAGATTCATCACGGTTAAAAGGAAGGAAAAAAGGTTAAGGGCAGCCAGAGAAAAAGGTCGGGTTACCCACAAAGGGAAGCCCATCAGACTAACAGTGGATCTCTCAGCAGAAACCCTACAAGGCAGAAGAGAGTGGGAGCCAATATTCAACATTCTTAAAGAAAAGAATTTTCAACCCAGAATTTCATATCCAGTGAAACTAAGCTTCACAAGTGAAGCAAAAATAAAATCCTTTGCAGACAAGCAAATGATGAGAGACTTTTGTCACCACGAGGCCTGCCTTACAAGATCTCCTGAAGAAAGCACTAAATATGGAAAGGATCAACTGGTACCAGCCACCGTAAAAACATACCAAATTGTAAAGACTAACGACGCTATGAAGAAACGGCATCAACTAACGGGCAAAATAACCAGCTAACATCATAACGACAGGATCAAATTCACACATAACAATATTAACCTTAAATGTAAACAGGCTAAATGCCCCAATTGAAAGACATACATAGGTTTAAAATAAAGGGATGGAGGAATATTTACCAAGCAAATGGAAAGCAAACAAAACAAAACAAAAAACCAGGGTTTACAATCCTAGTATCTGATAAAATAGACTTTAAACCAACAAAGATCAAAAGAGACAAAGAAGGCCATTACATAATGGTAAAGGGATCAATGCAACAAGAAGAACTGACTATCCTAAATATATATGCACCCAATACAGGAGAACCCAGATTCATAAAGCAAGTTCTTAGAGACCTACAAAAAGACTTAGACTCCCACACAATAATAGTGTGAGACTTTAACACCCCACTGTCAATGTTAGACAGATCAATGAGACAGAAAATTAACAAGATATCCAAGACTTGAACTCAGCTCTGGACCAAGCAGACCTAATAGACATCTATAGAACTCACCACCCCAAATTAACAGAATATATACATTCTTCTCAGCACCACATCACACTTATTCTAAAATTGACCACATAATTGGAAGTAAAACGCTCCTCAGCAAATGCAAAATAACAGAAATCATAGTCTCTCAGACCACAGTGCAATCAAATTAGAACTCAGGATTAAGAAAGTCACTCAAAACCACTCAACTACATGGAAACTGAACAACCTACTCCTGAATGACTACTGGGTAAATAAAGCAGTGAAGGCAGAAATGAAAATGTTCTTTGAAACCAATGAGAACAAAGACACAATGTATCAGAATCTCTGGGACACATTTAAAGCAGTGTGTAGAGGGGAATTCATAGCACTAAACCCACAAGGGAAAGCAGGAAAGATCTAAAGTTGACACCTTAACATCACATTTATAAGAACTAGAGAAGCAGGAGCAAACAAATTCAAAAGCTGGCAGAAGGCAAGAAATAACTAAGATCAAAGCAGAACGGAAGGAGACAGAGAAATGAAAAACCCTACAAAAAAATCAATGAATCAAGGAGCTGGTTTTTTTCAAAGATCAACAAGATAGATAGACCGCTAGCCAGATTAATAAAGAAGAAAAGAGAGGAGAATCATATAGATGCAACAAAAAATGATAAAGGGGTTATCACTACCAATCCCACAGAAATACAAACTACCATCACAGAATAATATACACACCTCTATGCAAATAAACTAGAAAATCTAGAAGAAATGTATAAGTTCCTGGATACATACACCCTCCAAAGACTAAACCAGGAAGATGTCAAATCCCTGAATAGACCAATAACAAGTTCTGAAATTGAGGCAGCAATTAATAGCCTACCAAAGAAAAAAAATACAGGACCAGACAGATTCACAGCCAAATTCTACCAGAGTTACAAAGAGGAGCTGGTACCGTTCCTTCTGAAACTATTCCAAACAATAGAAAAAGACGGAATCCTCCCTAACTCATTTTATGAGGCCAGCATCACCCTAATACCAAAACCTGGCAGAGACACAACAAAAAAAGAAAATTTCAGGCCAATATCCCTGATGAACATTGATGCAAAATTCCTCAATAAAATACTGGCAAACCAAATCCAGCAGCACATCCAAAAGCTTATCTGCCACAATCTAGTCGGCTACATCCCAAAGATGCAAGGCTGGTTCAACATACGCAAATCAATAAACGTAATCCATCAGATAAACAGAACCAATGACTAAAACCACATGATTATCTCAATAGATGGAGAAAAGGCCTTTGACAAAATTCAACAGCCCTTCATGCTAAAAACTTTCAATAAACTGGATATCGATGGAATGTATCTCAAAATAATAAGAGCTATTTATGACAAATCCACAGCCAATATCATACTGAATGGGCAAAAACTGGACGCATTCCATTTGAAAACTGGCACAAGACAAGGATGCCCTCTCTCACCACACTTATTCAACATAGTATTGGAAGTTCTGGCCAGGGCAATCAGGCAAAACAAAGAAATAAAGAGTATTCAGTTAGGAAAAGAGGAAGTCAAATTGTCTCTGCAGATGACATGATTGTATATTTGGAAAACCCCATCATCTCAGCCCAAAATCTCCTTAAGCTGATAAGCAACTTCAGCAAAGTCTCAGGATACAAAATCAATGTGCAAAAATCACAAGCATTCCTATACATCAATAACAGACAAACAGAGAGCCAAATCATGAGTGAACTCCCATTCACAACTGCTACAAAGAGAATAAAATACAACTCAAAAGGGATGTGATGGACCTCTTCAAGGAGAACTACAAACCACCGCTCAAGGAAATAAGAGAGGACATAAACAAATGGAAGAACATTCCATGTTCATGGATAGGAATAACCAATAACTTGAAAATGGCCATACTGCCCAAAGTAGTAGATTCAATGCTATGCTCATCAAGCTACCATTGACTTTCTTCACAGAGTTGGAAAAAACTACTTTAAAGTTTATATGGAACCAAAAAAGAGCCCACATAGCCAAGACAATCCTAAGCAAAAAGAACAAAGCTGGAGGCATCATGCTACCTGACGTCAAGCAATACTACAAGACTACAGTAACAAAAGCAGCATGGCACTGGTGCCAAAACAGATATATAGACCAATGAAACAGAACAGAGGCCTCAGAAATAATGCCACACATCTACAACCATCTGATCTTTGACAAAGCTGACAAAAACAAGCAATGGGGAATGGATTCCCTATTTAATAAATGGTGTTGGACAAACGGGCTAGCCATATGGAGAAAACTGAAACTGGGCCCCTTCCTTACACCTTATACAAAAATTAACTCAAGATGGATTAAAGACTTAAACATAAAACCTAAAACCATAAAAACCCTAGAGGAAAACCTAGGCAATACCATTCAGGACATAGGCATGGGCAAAGACTTCATGACTAAAACACGAAAAGCAATGGCAACAAAAGCCAAAATTGACAAATGGGATCTAATTAAACTCAAGAGCTTCTGCACAGCAAAAGAAACTACCATCAGAGTGAACAGGCAACCTACAGAATGGGAGAAAATTTTTGCAATCTCTCTATCTGACGAAGGACTAATATCCAGAGTCTACAAAGAACTTAAACATATTTACAAGAAAAAAACAAACAACGCCATCAAAAAGTGGGCAAAGGATATGAACAGACACTTCTCAAAAGAAGACATTTATGCAGCCAAAAGACATATGAAAAAATGCTCATCATCACTGGTCATTAGAGAAATGCAAATCAAAAGCACAATGAGATACCATCTCATACCAGTTAGAATGGCAATCATGAAAAAGTCAGGAAACAACAGGTGATGGAGAGGATGTGGAGAAATAGGAACACTTACACTGTTGGTGGGACTGTAAACTCGTTCAACCATTGTGGAAGACAGTGTGGCAATTCCTCAAAGATCTAGAACTAGAAATACTATTTGATCCAGTAATCCCACTACTGGGTATATACCAAAAGGATTATAAATCATTCTACTGTAAAGACACATGCACATGTATGTTTATTGTGGCACTGTTCACAATAGCAAAGACTTGGAACCAACCCAAATGCCCATCAATGATAGACTGGATAAAGAAAATGTGGCATGTATACACCATGGAATACTATGCAGCCATAAAAAAGGATGAGTTCATGTCCTTGTTAGGGGCATGGATGAAGCTGGAAACCATCATTCTCAGCAAACTAACACAAGAACAGCAATCCAAACACCGCATGTTCTCACTCATAAGTGGGAGTTGAACAATGAGAACACATGGACGCAGAGAGGGGAACATCACACACTGGGGCCTAACAGTGGGTGGAGGGCTAGGGGAGGGATAGCATTAGGAGAAATACCTAATATAGATGACGGGTTCATGGGTGCGGCAAACCACCACAGCACGTGCATACCTATGTAGCAAACCTGCACTTTCTGCACATGAAGCCCAGAACTTAAAGTATAATAAAAAAGAAGTGGGGTTTATCCTATGGAACAATGGGAAGTCATTACTAAAGAGTATTTAGTCAGGCGAGTGATGTTATCGTATTTGTGCTTCATAAAGACCACTTTGATTACAGGGTGGATGATGAATTGGAAGGATGTCAATGAGAATGCTGGTATAGTGGTCCACGGGAGACTGAAATAAGGCAGTAGCAATAGGGTTTCTAAGAAAAGAATGGACTGCAGATACACAGTGAAGGTTAGCTGAAATGGTCTTGATGAGGAAGTGTGTGGAAAATCCGATGATTCCCATATTGGTTCATGGCTTGAGTGGGTGGTGCTGGTGCCATTTACTAAATTAGCAAACAGGAGAGCAGCAGCTTTAACAGAGGGAATGTATGTGAAAAGTGAGGAAATATCCAAATGAATATGTGTGGATCATAAGAATAATTGAAATCACTAGTGATGTCTGAATGAATTTGTGACAGTAGGTGGGCAATGGTAACACCAGAATGGGTGTGTGCATCATCTGAAAGAAACTATAACAAATGCCCATTATCAGATGCTCATATTTTCTCATTCACTTGTCTTAAAATCTCATTTAGGCATTAGATAAACACAGTTGTCTCATATTCATTCAGATGTCAAAATAACACATTGTCTGTTACACCCAAATTCAGATATAGAATGGCTTATTCATTCATTTCTGCTTTTAGCTCAGAGATGTAGCAGGCTGGAAAGAGCATTGTTTCCATAATTTCAGCAAGAAAAAACCATACAGACTGCAAGTTAACCAATCTTGAACTCATTAGAAAACAGAGCAGAAATCACCCGTCTTCTGCGTCGCTCACGCTGGGAGCTGTAGACCAGAGCTGTTCCTATTCGGCCATTTGGCTCCACTGGTCAGAAAACAGAGCAAAAAGCTAACTCAAAACTTGGAGAGAGATAAAAGCCTATAGAAAGAACCAATACCATAGTATCTGCTTACTTTATGCACATGTCATCAGGTTATCATATAAGATGGTAGGGAGAATTAACTGGAAAGTTTAATGAACTGCTAAAGGCCCAGTATGGACAAGATTGAGAATGTGAGACCCCTGGAGGCATAGAAAGCCCACACTTTTAGTGGACTTTTCTTCAAGGAACCTGACCTAGCTCTTAGAAGAAAGATTAGCAAGTAACCAGAAAAAACTCCCTCCTTGCTGCTGTCTAGGGGAAGGGAACAAGAGTCACTGCCAAATCCACCCAGACACACCTCCTTTAACTCCATTAGAGAAGAAAAAAGTTAATCTGCAGGGGAAGAGCCATCAATAGTGGTATGCTGAGGGCACTGATGCAATCTCATTGCAACTGAGGAGGGAAACATAAGTCACCACCAAAACTGCTTAGACTCATCTCTCCAGTTCTCCTAAATAACAAAAGCTTTAATATGTGAGAAAGAGGGGACATCATGACAATAATTTGAGAACTCTTGTGGAAGCTCGCTGCAGATAGGGTAAGAAAATGGGGGAAGAACAAGGCTCTATTCCTTGGGGAGGTAAAGGAATACTTATTAAGCCAACCATTACATCTAAAGGAGAGACAGGAACAATTTTGAAGGCCACATCCTTGAGACCCAGGTATGCAGTGCCTGCCTAGCATTGGGTTTAAATCAAAAGCTCAAACACACTCATCTTGTCCACCCCCCAACACCAAGCTAGCAAGTATAGAGTAACAATAATAGTGGAATACAGCTGGCAGTACCGCAAAATGCAGATTCATTATGAGGAGCAGCACAAGAGCTGAGAAAGAAAGGATATTACTAGAGGAATATTAAGGCTCTGGTACCAATAGCGACAACATGGAATACTATGCAGCCATAAAAAATGATGAGTTCACATCCTTTGTAGGGACATGGATGAAATTGGAAATCATCATTCTCAGTAAACTATCGCAAGAACAAAAAACCAAACACTGCATATTCTCACTCATAGGTGGGAATTGAACAATGAGAACACATGGACACAGGAAGGGGAATATCACACTTCGGGGACTGTTGTGGGGTGGGGGGAGGGGGGAGGGATAGCATTGGGAGATATACCTAATGCTAGATGACGAGTTGGTGGGTGCAGTGCACCAGCATGGCACATGTATACATATGTAACTTACCTGCACGTTGCGCACATGTACCATAGAGCCTAAAGTATAATAATAATAATAATGATAAAAAGAAAAAATAAAATAAAATAAAAATCAAACTTTGTGATTAAGAAAAAAAAAATTAAACTGTGGTAACCAAAGCAACAATAATATTTAACTCTGGTAATCATCACAACAACAAACTTAAACTGTAGTCAAGAGACAAACTTAAACTGTGGTCCAACTCTTGACTACATTAACACAAACTTACACAGTAAAGACCTAGAAGAGGGAAAGCCTGGCCATAACTGAGCACAAAAATATTTATTTCAGGGGGAGGTTCCAAGATGGTCGAATAGGAACAGCTCCAGTCTATAGCTCCCAGTGTGAGCGACACAGAAGAGGGGTGATTTCTGCATTTCCAACTGAGGTACCAGGTTCATCTCACTGGGGCTTGTTGGACAGTGGGTGCAGGACAGTGGGTGCAGCTCACCAAGCATGAGCCAAAGCAGGGCGAGGCATTGACTCACCTGGGAAGCACAAGGGGTCAAGAAATTCCCTTTCCTAGCCAAGGGAATCTGTGACAGATGGCACCTGGAAAGTCGGGTCACTCCCACCCTAATACTGTGCTTTTCCAATGGTCTTAGCAAACAGAACACCAGGGGATTATATCCCGTGCCTGGCTCAGAGGGTCCCAAGCCCATGGAGCCTTGCTCACTGCTAGCACAGCAGTCTGAGATCCAACTGCAAAGTGGTAGCGAGGCGGGGGGAGGGGCGCCTGCCATTGTTGAGGCTTGAGTAGGTAAACAAAGCAGCCCGGAAGCTCGAACTGGGTGGAGCCCACAACAGCTCAAGGAGGCCTGCCTGCCTCTGTAGACTCCACGTCTGGGGGCAGGGCATAGCTGAACAAAAGGCAGCAGAAACTTCTGCAGACTTAAACGTCCCTGTCTGATAGCTTTGAAGAGAGTAGTGGTTCTCCCAGCACAGAGTTTGAGATCTGAGAACAGACAGACTGCCTCCTCAGGTGGGTCCCTGAACCCCGAGTAGCCTAACTGGGAGGCACCTCCCAGTAGGGGCCGACTGATACCCCATATGGCCGGGTGCCCCTCTGAGATGAAGCTTCCAGAGGAACGATCAGACAGCAATATTTGCCATTCTGCAATATTTGCTCTTCTGCAGCCTCTGCTGGTGATACCCAGGCAAACAGGGTCTGGAGTGGACCTCCAGCAAACTCCAACAGACCTGCACATGAGGGTCCTGACTGTCAGGAGGAAAACTAACAAACAGAAAGGACATCCGCACCAAAACCCCATCTGTACGTCACCATCATCAAAGACCAAAGGTAGATAAAACCACAAAGATGGGGAGAAACCAGAGCAGAAAAGCTGAAAATTCTAAAAATCAGAGCACCTCTCCCCCTTCAACGGAATGCAGCTCCTCGCCAGCAACAGAACAAAGCTGGATGAACAATGATGTTGATGAGTTGAGAGAAGAAACTTTCAGACGATCGGTAATAACAAACTTCTCCAAGCTAAAGGAGGATGTTGGAACCCACAGCAAAGAGCTAAAAACTTTGAAAAAAGATTAGACAAATGGCTAACTAGAATAAACAACATAGAGAAGACTTTAAATGACCTGTTGGAGCTGAAAAACATGGCATGAGAACTATGTGATGAATGCACAAGCTTCAGTAGATGATTCAATCAACTGGAAGGAAGGGTATCTGTGATAGAAGATCAAATGAATGAAATTAAGTGAGAAGAGAAGTTTAGAGAAAAAAGAGTAAAAAGAAACAAACAAAGCCTCCAATAAATATAGGACTATGTGAAAAGAACAAATCTACATCTGATTGGTGTACCTGAAAATGACGGGGAGAATGGAACCAAGTTGGAAAACACTCTGCAGGATATTATCCAGAGAACTTCCCCAATCTAGCAAGGCAGGCCAACATTCAAATTCAGGAAATACAGAGAATGCCACAAAGATACTTCTTGAGAAGAGCAACTCCAAGAAACATAATTGTCAGATTCACCAAACTTGGAATGAAGGAAAAAATGTTAAGGGCAGCCAGAGAGAAATGTCGGGTTACCCACAAAGGGAAGCCCATCAGACTAACAGCGGATCTCTCGGCAGAAACTCTACAAGCCAGAAGAGAGTGCGGACCAATATTCAACATTCTTAAAGAAAAGAATTTTCAACCCAGAATTTCATATCCAGCCAAACTAAGCTTCGTAAGTGAAGGAGAAATAAAATCCTTTACAGACAAGTAAATGCTGAGAGATATTGTCAACACAGGCCTGCCTTACAAGAGCTCCTGAAGGAAGCACTAAACATGGAAAGGAACAACCGGTACCAGCCACTGCAAAAACATGCCAAATTGTAAAGACCATCAAGGCTAGGAAGAAACTGCATCAACTAACGAGCAAAATAACCAGCTAACATCATAATGACAAGATCAAATTCACACATAACAATATTAACCTTAAATGTCAATGGGCTAAATGCTGCAATTAAAAGAAACAGACTGGCAAATCGGATAAAGAGTCAAGACCCATCAGTGTGCTGTATTCAGGAGATGCATCTCACGTGCAGAGACACACATAGGCTCAAAATAAGGGGATGGAGGAAGATCTACCAAGCAAATGGAAAACAAAAAAAGGCAGGGGTTGCAATCCTAGTCTCTGATAAAACACATTTTCAACCAACAAAGATCAAAAGAGACAAAGAAGGCCATTACATAATGGTAAAGGGATCAATTCAACAAGAAGAGCTAATTATCCTAAATATATATGCACCCAATACAGGAGCACCCAGATTCATAAAGCAAGTCCTTAGAGACCTAGAAAGAGATTTAGACTCCCACACAATAATAATGGGAGACTAACACCCCAGTCAACATTAGACAGATCAATGAGACAGAAAGTTAACAAGGATATCCAGGAATTGAAATCAGCTCTGCACCAAGCAGACCTAATAGACATCTACAGAACTCTCTATCCCAGATCAACAGAATATATACATTTTTCTCAGCACCACATCTCACTTATTCCAAAATTGACCACATAGTTGGAAGTAAAGCACTCCTCAGCAAATGTAAAGGAACAGAAACTGTAACAAACTATCTCTCAGACCACAGTGCAATCAAACTAGAACTCAGGATTAAGAAACCCACTCAAAACCACTCAACTACATGGAAACTAAACAACCTGCTCCTGAATGACTACATAACGAAATGAACACAGAAATAGAGATGTTCTTTGAAACCAGTGAGAACAAAAATACAACATACAAGAATCTCTGGGACACATTTAAAGCAGTGTGTAGAGGGGAATTTATAGCACTAAATGCCCACAAGAGAAAGCAGGAAAGATCTAAAATTGACACCCTAACATCATAAATAAAAGAACCAGAGAAACAAGAGAAAACACATTCAAAAGCTAGCAGAAGGCAAGAAATAACTAAGATCAGAGAAGAACTGAAGGAGATAGAAACACAAAAAACCCTTCAAAAAATCAATAAATCCAGGAGCTGCTTTTTTGAAAAGATCAACAAAATTGATAGACCACTATCAAGAATAATAAAGAAGAAAAGAGAGAAGAATCAAATAGATGCAATAAAAAATGATAAAGGGGATATCACCATCGATCCCACAGAAATACAAACTACCATCAGAGAATACTACAAACACCTCTACACAAATAAACTAGAAAATCTAGAAGAAATGGATAAATTACTGGACAAATACACCCTCCCAAGACTAAACCAGGAAGAAGCTGAATCCCTGAATAGATCAATAACAGGCTCTGAAATTGAGGCAATAATTAATAGCTTACCAACAAAAAAAGTCCAGGACCAGATGGATTCACAGCCGAATTCTACCAGAGTTACACAAAGGGGCCAGTACCATTCCTTCTGAAACTGTTCCAATCAATAGAAAAAGAGGGAATCCTCCCTAACTCATTTTATGAGGCCAGCATCATCCTGATACCAAAGCCTGCAGAGACACAACAAAAAAAGAGAACGTTAGACCAATATCCTTGATGAATATCGATGCAAAAATCCTCAATAAAATACTGGCAAACCGAACCCAGCACCACATCAAAAAGTTTATCCACCACGATCAAGTTGCCTTCATCCCTGGGATGCAAGGCTGCTTCAACATCCACAAATCAATAAATGTAATCCATCATATAAACGGAACCAAAGACAAAAACCACAAGATTATCTCAATAGATGCAGAAAAGGCCTTTGACATAATTCAACAGCCCTTCATACTAAAAATTCTCAATAAACTAGGTAGTCATGGTATGTATCTCAAAATAATAAGAGCTATTTATGACAAACCCACAACCAATATCATACTGAATGGGCAAAAACTGGAAGCATTCCCTTTGAAAACTGGCACAAGACAGGGATGCCCTCTCTAACCACCCCTATTCAACATAGTGTTGGAAGTTCTGGCTAGGGCAATCAGGCAGGAGAAGGAAATAAAGGGTATTCAATTAGGAAAAGAGGAAGTCAAATTGTCCCTATTTGCAGATGACATGATTTTATATTTACAAAACCCCATCGTCTCAGCCCAAAATCTCCCTAAGCTCATATGCAACTTCAGCAAAGTCTCAGGATACAAAATCAATGTGCAAAAATCACAAGCATTCATATACACCAATAACAGACAAACAGAGAGCCAAATCATGAGTGAACTCCCAATCACAATTGCTCCAAAGAGAATAAAATACCTAGGAATCCAACTTACAAGGGATGTGAAGGACCTCTTCAAGGAGAACTACAAACCACTGCTCAATGAAATAAGAGAGGATACAAACAAATGGAAGAACATTTCATGCTCATGGATAGGAAGGATCAATATCGTGAAAATGGCCATACTACTCAAGGTACTTTATAGATTCAATGCCATCCCCATCAAGCTACCAATGACTTTTTTCACAGAATTGGAAACAACTACTTTAAAGTTCATATGGAAGCAAAAAAGAGCCAGCATTTCCAAGACAATTCTAAGCCAAAAGAACAAAGCTGGAGGCATCACACTACCTGACTTCAAACTATGACACAAGGCTACAGTAACCAGAACAGCATGGTACTGGTACCAAACAGAAATATAGACCAATGAAACAGAACAGAGCCCTCAGAAATAATACTACACATCTACAACCATCTGATCTTTGACAAACCTGACAAAAATAAGAAATGGGGAAAGGATTCCCTATTTAATAAATGGTGCTGGGAAAACTGGCTAGCCATATGTAGAAAGTTGAAACTGGATCCCTTCCTTACACCTTATACAAAAATTAATTCAAGATGGATGAAAGACTTATTGTTAGACCTAAAGCCATAAAAACCCGGGAAGAAAACCTAGGCAATACCATTCAGGACATAGGCACGGGCAAGGACGTCATGTCTAAAACACCAAAAGCAATGACAACAAAAGCCAAAATTGACAAATGGGATCTAATTAAACTCAAGAGCTTCTGCACAGCAAAAGAAACCACCATCAGAGTGAACAGGCAACCTACAGAATGGGAGAAAATTTTTGCAATCTACCCATCTGACAAAGGGCTAATATCCAGAATCTACAAAGAACTCAAGCAAATTTACAAGAAAAATACAAACAATCCCATCAAAAAGTGGGCAAAGGAAATGAACAGACACTTCTCAAAAGAAGACATTTATGCAGCCAAAATACACATGAAAAAATGCTCATCATCACTGGCCATCAGAGAAATGCAAATCAAAACCACAATGAGATACCATCTCACACCAGTTAGAATGGCGATCATTAAAAAGTCAGGAAACAACAGGTGCTGGAGAGGATGTGGAGAAATAGGAACACTTTTACACTGTTGGTGGGACTGGAAACTAGTTCAACCATTGTGGAAGACAGTTTGGTGATTCCTGAAGGATCTGGAACTGGAAATACCATTTAACCTAGCCATCTCATTACTGGGCATATACCCAAAGGATTACAAATCATGCTGCTATAAAGACACATGCACACGTATGTTTATTGTGGCACTATTCACAATAGCAAAGACTTGGAACTAACCCAAATGTCCATCAATGATAGACTGGATTAAGAAAATGTGGCACATATACACCATGGAATACTATGCAGCCACAAAAAAGAATGAGTTCATGTCCTTTGTAGGGACATAGATGAAGCTGGAAACCATCATTCTCAGCAAACTGTCACAAGGACAGAAAACGAAATACTGCATGTTCTCACTCATAGGTGGGAATTGAACAATGAGAACACTTGGATACAGGATGGGGAACATCACACACCAGAGCCTGGTGTGGGGTAGGGGAAGGGGAGAGGGATAGCATTAGGAGATATACCTAATGTAAATGATGAGTTAATGGGTGCAGCACACCAACATGGGACATGTATACATATGTAACAAACCTGCACATTGTGCACATGTACCCTAGAACTTAAAGTATAATAATAAAAAAATAAAAATAAGGCTGTCTCTTAAAAAAATAAATAAAATTAAAAAATAGATTAAAAATATATTTATTTCAGTATCTACTAACCCATACAACATGTGCAGATTGCAGCAAATATTATAAGGCATAAAGTGAGGCAACAGAAATTAAGCCTGAAGGGAGACAAAGCAATCATAAAAGCAAGTTCAGATGTGATTTAGACGTTGGAAATATCAGGCAGGGAATTCAAAACAACTATAATTAATGCGTTAAAGTTTCCACTGGAAAAGGTAGGCAACATGAATGATCAGATAGGCAATTAAGCAGACAGAGGCAAATTATAAAAAATAAAAAAGAGACATTACAAATAAAACATACAGTAAAAGAAATGAAGAATGCCTTCAACAGGATCAACAGTAAACTCAAAACAGCTATGAAAGAACCACTGAACTTCAATAGGTCAAAAAATTATCTACTTTCAAATACCAAAAAAAAAAAAAGTGAAGAAAACAGAATAAGGCACCCAAGAGCTATAGGACAATATCAAACAATTTAATATATGTGCACTTCCATAAATAGAAGAAATAGAGAGTGGATCAGAATACATATTTGAAGAAATAATGGCCAAGAGTTATCTGAAATTAGTGACAGACACCTAACCACAGATCCAAGAAGTCAGAGAGCATCAAGCAGTATAAATACCAACACACACACACACACACATACATGCACGCACACAACTAGGCATATAGTATTCAAATTCTGAAAACCAAAGGAAAAGAGAACATCTTGAAGATAGTCATAGGAAAAAAAAGATATATTACCCACAAAGGAGAAATGATAAGATTTACAGCAGAATTATCATTGGAAAAAGTGCAAACAAGAAGACGATTGACATGTTCCATGAGTTGGAAAAAAAATTGTCATTCAAGTATGCTTTACCCAGCAAAACTATGCTTCAAAAATGAAGGCTGGGTGGTAGAGCCAAAACGGTTGACAAGATACAGCCAGGAAGAGCTTCCCCCACTGAGAGATTAGACCATCAAAAAGACAAGCACACTCCAAGCAGATCTTCTGAAGTAAGGCATTGATGGTGGATAGAGGGAGGATGCAGACCCTGGGGTAAAGGGAGAGGAAACTGGGAACTCTGCATGAGGTTGCCAAACACTAGGACTCATTCCTGGCCTCAAGTGGCTTCTGGGGAAGAGGTGAGTAGGCATGGGTGGCCTACTTTCACCATAAATGTTATGAATACTAGCTGCAGGAGATCTCATGACCTCCACAGACATTTGAGCTGTCAGGGAGAGCTGCTTGGAGAGCTAGCCAGGATGGGACCCCAGCCTGCATGGAGCCCAGAGAGTTCAGCATAGGAATGGCTGCAGTGGAGCACAGCCAGTGATGTCCATTTACCAAGGCTTACCATGCTCCTCTGGGTGGCTTTGGCCTTTGTTGACTGCCAAGTATGGACAGAACAGGGCTATCTTGCCTGTGAAATGGATCCAGCAGATTTGAGCAGGCCCCTGTTTGCTGGCCTCTCTCAGAGTACTTTCCTGGCCATGCCCACTTGAAGCACAGTCTCAGATGTTCAACTGGGGAGCATCCTGGTGGCTAATACCATAACTCCTTCATTGGCAGATCCCGCCTAACCATTGGAGAGCTTCTGCATATGATCCCCTATCAGCATGCACCCACCCACAGGCTTCCCCCACTGCCTTGCCAGCATGTACTTGGCCACACCCTACCCCTACCACTTTGCTGGCATGTGTAAGCATGTGAACTTTGCTGCCTAGCCACTGCCAGCACAAGTGCATATACATGGTTCCTGCTTCTGCACCACATGTGCTGGTGCACGCACATGTGGACGCCACTGCCTTACTCCCACCCTGCCAGCACTGTTATGCATGGGCCTTGCCACCTCTATAAAATGATTTTGCCTGCATCCCCCATTAGAGTGTTGTTGCCAGTGGACCAGGAACATCTTGGCCCCTTCAATGCAGCAGATGCTTAATTTTGAGGAGCCAGATAACAAAGCCATGGGACTGGGCCCAGTCCTCTAGTGTTACAGCATGCAGCCCAGGAGTGCTGAGCTGAGTCATAGCCCTCTGAAATCATCCAGAAATGAAGCCAGTGGACTGAATCCAACTTACACTAAAGTCAAGCCCTTAAGGACATCAAAGAATATAAAAGCGAAGAGCCCCATGCAAAAGACAGCAACTTCAAAGATTAAAAGAACATCAGATGAGAAAGAGCTGACATAAGAATCTGGCAACTCAAAAAACCAGAGTGTCTTCTTACCTCCAAATGACCACACTAGCTCCTGAGTCATGGTTCTTATCCAGGCTGAAATGGCAGAAATGAAAGGCATAGAATTCAGAATCTGGATGGCAATGAAGATCATTGACATTAAAAGAAACTTGAAACCAAATCCAAGGAATCCAAGGAACCCAGTAAAATGATACAAGAACTGAAAGGTGAAAGAACCATTTTAAGAAAGAAGCAAACTGATCTGACAGAGATGAAAAGTTTACTACAAGAATTTTGTAATACAATCAGAAGTATTAACAGCAAAATAGACCAAACTGAAGAATCTCAGAGCTCGAAGACCAGTTCTTCAAATTGACTTAGACAAAAATAAAGCAAAAAGAATAAAAAAGAATGAGCAAAACCTCTGAGAAATATGGGATTATGTAAAGAGACCAAACCTATGACTTATTGGTATCCATGAAAGAAAGGGAGAGAGAACAAGCAACTTGGAAAACATAGCTGAGGATATTATCCACGAAAATTACCCCAACCTCACTAGAGAGGTCAACATTCAAATTCAGGAAATGTAGAGAAACCCTGCAAGATACTATACAAGACAACCATCCCCAAGACAAGTAATCATCAGATTCTCCAAGATGAACACGAAAGAAAAAATCTTAAAGGCAGCTAGAAAGAAGGGGCAGGTCATCTACAAAGGGAGCCCTGTCAGACTAACAGCAGAATTTTCAGCAGAAACTCCACAAGCCAGGAGAGCTTGGGGGTCTATATTCATCATTCTTAAAGAAACGAAATTCCAATCAAGAATTTCATATCCAGCCAAACTAAGCTTCATAAGTGCAGGAGAAATAAAATAAAATCCTTTTCAGACAAGCAAATGCAAAGGGAATTCATTACCACCAGACCTGCCTCACAAAAGGTCCTTTAAGGGAGTGCTAAATATGGAAATGAAGGACTCTTACCAGCCAACACAGAAACATGCTTTAGTATATAAACCATTGACACTAATAAAACAATGACACAATCAAGTTGTAAACCAAAAATAAAATTCAAAGCCCCCTGCCCCACTCACCCACCCCCCTGCCTCCTGCAACCATCTGAATGGACTCCCTTTTTAGCTAGGGCACTCTAAAATTTAATCTGAAAGACTGGTTCAGGTCATGACGGAAAGTGGGCATTGGACGTGCCTATTATACCCCTCCAGCATTAACATTAACACAGACCTTGAGTCTGATCAGAAACATTTACAATCTATTTTCTCTGAAGCCTGCTGCCTGAAGGCTTCATCTGCATGATAAAATCTTGGTCTCCACAACCCCTTATCTTAACCCAGATATTTCTTTCTGCTGATAATAACTCTTAACCAATTGCCAATCAGAATGTGTTTAAATCTACCTATGACCTGGAATACTGCTCCCCTCCTGCCCACACCCCTGTTTCGAGTTGTCTCACCCTTATATAGAGAGATTGATGTATTATGTCCCCCTAAAATGTATACAAGCAAGCTGTGCCCCAATCAACTTGGGCACATGTCATCAGGACCTCCTGAGGCTGTGTCATGATTGCATTCTTAACCTTGGCAAAATAAACTTTCTATATTGACTGATACCTGTTTCAGACACTTTAGGTTCACAAAGTCTACAGAACATTCAGCTAGCAGCACAATTAACAGGATGAAATCAGCACATGTCAATATTAACCTTGAATGTAAATGAGTTAAACACTCCACTTAAAAGGCACAGAATAGCAAATTGTATGAAGATGCAAGACCAAACTCTATGGTGTCTTTAAGAGACCCATTTCACATGCAATGATACCCATAGACTCAAAGTAAAGGGATAGGGAAAGATCTATTAAGAAAATGGAAAAGAAAAAAAGCAAGGGTTGCCTTTCTTATTTCAGACAAGACAGTCTTTTTTTTCTTTTTAGAGTAACAAAGATTGAATCTCCACTCTACCATTTATTAACTGAAAAAAAACTAGCAAGTTATGTAACCTCTCCAGATATCTTTTTTTTATTATTATTATACTTTAAGTTTTAGGGTACATCTGCACAATGTGCAGGTTAGTTACATATGTATACATGTGCCATGCTGGTGTGCTACACCCATTAACTCGTCATTTAGCATTAGGTATATCTCCTAATGCTATCCCTCCCCCTTTCCCCCACCCCACAACAGTCCCCAGAGTGTGATGTTCCCCTTCCTGTGTCCATGTGTTCTCATTGTTAAAGTCCCACCTATGAGTGAGAACATGCGGTGTTTGGTTTTTTGTCCTTGTGATAGTTTACTGAGAATGATGATTTCCAATTTCATCCATGTCCCTACAAAGGACATGAACTCATCCTTTTTTATGGCTGCATAGTATTCCATGGTGTATATGTGCCACATTTTCTTAATCCAGTCTATCATTGATGGACATTTGGGTTGGTTCCAAGTCTTTGCTATTGTGAATAGTGCTGCAATAAACATACATGTGCCTGTGTCTTTATAGCAGCATGATTTATACTCCTTTGGGTATATACCCAGTAATGGGATGGCTGGGTCAAATGGTATTTCTAGTTCTAGATCCCTGAGGAATCACCACACTGACTTCCACAATGGTTGAACTAGTTTCCAGTCCCACCAACAGTGTAAAAGTGTTCCTATTTCTCCACATCCTCTCCAGCACCTGTTGTTTCCTGACTTTTTAATGATCGCCATTCTAACTGGTGTGAGATGGTATCTCATTGTGGTTTTGATTTGCATTTCTCTGATGGCCAGTGATGATGAGCATTTTTTCATGTGTCTTTTGGCTGCATAAATGTCTTCTTTTGAGAAGTGTCTGTTCATATCCTTTGCCCACTTTTTGATGGGGTTGTTTGTTTTTTTCTTGTAAATTTGTTGGAGTTCATTGTAGATTCTGGATATTAGCCCTTTGTCAGATGAATAGGTTGTGAAAATTTTCTCCCATTCTGTAGGTTGCCTGTTCACTCTGATGGTAGTTTCTTTTGCTGTGCAGAAGCTCTTGAGTTTAATTAGATCCCATTTGTCAATTTTGGCTTTTGTTGTCATTGGTTTTGGTGTTTTAGACATGAAGTCCTTGCCCATGCCTATGTCCTGAATGGTAATGCCTAGGTTTTCTTCTAAGGTTTTTATGGTTTTAGGTCTAACATTTAAGTCTTTAATCCATCTTGAATTAATTTTTGTATAAGGTGTAAGGAAGGGATCCAGTTTCAGCTTTCTACATATGGCTAGCCAGTTTTCCCAGCACCATTTATTAAATAGGGAATCCTTTCCCCATTGCTTGTTTTTCTCAGGTTTGTCAAAGATCAGATAGTTGTAGATATGCAGCGTTATTTCTGACGGCTCTGTTCTGTTCCATTGATCTATATCTCTGTTTTGGTACTAGTACCATGCTGTTTTGGTTACTGTAGCCTTGTAGTATAGTTTGAAGTCAGGTAGTGTGATGCCTCCAGCTTTGTTCTTTTGGCTTAGGATTGACTTGGCGATGCGGGCTCTTTTTTGGACAAAACAGACTTTAAGCCAACAATGATTTTTTAAAAAAAATAAACAAGGACATTACATAATGATAAATGGTTTCATTCAACAAGAAGATTTAAGTATCCTAAATATATATGCACACAACACTAGAGCACTCAGATTCATAAAACAAGTTATTAGAGAGTTACGAAGAAACTAGAATAACTACACAGTAATATAATAGCGGGAGACTTCAACACCCCACTGACAGTATTATAGAGATCATTGAGGCAGAAAACTAACAAAGATATTTGGGACCTAAATTCAACACTTGATCAAATGGACCTAACATATATCTACAGGCTCTATCCAACAACATTCTTCTTATCTGCACATGGCACATACTCTAAAATTGACCACACGCTTGGCCATAAAGTAATTCTCAAAAAATTCAAAAAAACTGAAATTTCAGCAACCACATGCTCAGATCACGGCACAATGTAAATAGAAATCAATGCTAAGAAAATCTCTCAAAACCATGTAATAACATGAAAATTAAACAATCTGCTCCCGAATGACTTTTGATAAACAATGAAATGAAGGCAAAAATCAAGAAATTCTTTGAAATTAATGAAAACAAAGCTACAACATACCAGAAACTCTGGGACACAGCTAAAGCAGTATTAAGAGGGAATTTCTTAGTGCTAAATGCCCACATCAATAATTTGGAATGATCTCAAATTAGCAATCTCATATCACACCTACAGGAACTAGAAAAACAAGAGCAAGCCAACCCCAAAGCTAGTGGAAAATAAGAAATAACTCAAATCTGATCTTAACTGAATAAAATGGGGACAGGAAAAAACCACATAAAAGATCAATAAAAGCAAAAGGTTGTCCTTTGAAAAAAATAAGACTGATAGACCACTAGCTAGACTAATACAGAAAAAAGGAGAGAAGATCCAAATAAACACACTCAGAAATGACTCAGTGGACATTACCACTAACCCCAGAGAAATACAAAAAACCCTCAGAGACTATTATGAATATTTCTATGCACACAAACTAGAAAGCTGACAAGAAACAGATAAATTCTAGGAAATATACAACCCTCCAAGGTTGAATGAGGAAGTAATTGAAACCCTGAACACGCCAATAATCAGTTCTGAAATTTAGTCAGTAATAAAAAGGCTACCAACCAGAAAAAGCCCTGGGACAGATGGATTCACAGCTGAGTTCTATCAGACCTATGAAGGGATGGTACCAATCTTTCTGAAACCACTCCCAAAAATCGAGTAGGAGAGACTCCTCCATAACTCATTCTATGAGCCCAGCATCATTCTGATACCAAAATCTGGCAGAGACACAACAAAAAAAGAAAACTTCAGGCCAATATTTCTTATGAACAGAGATGCGACTCTCAACAAAATACTAGCACACCAAATCTAGCAGCACATTAAAAAGCTAATCCACCACAATCAACTAGGCTTTATTCCTGGGATCCAAGTTTGGTTCAATATACACAAATCAATAAATGTGATTCATCACATAAACAAAAACCACACACATGATCATCTCGATGGATGCAGAAAGGCTTTTTTTTTTTTTTTTTTTTTGAGACAGAGTCTTGCTCTGTTGCCCAGGCTGGAGTGCAGTGGTGCAATCTCAGCTCACTGCAAGCTCCGCCTCCCAGGTTCATGCCATTCTCCTGCCTCAGCCTCCCGAGTAGCTGGGACTACAGGCGCCCGCCACCACGCCCAGCTAATTTTTTGTATTTTTTTAGTAGAGACGGGGTTTCACCGTGTTAGCCAGGATGGTCTCGATCTCCTGACCTCGTGATCCGCCCACCTCGGCCTCCCAAAGTGCTGGGATTACAGGCGTGAGCCACTGCGCCCGGCCAGAAAGGCTTTTAATAAAATTCTGCATCCCTTCATATTAATTATCCTCAATAAACTAGGCATCAAATAAACATATCTCAAAACTATGACAAACCCACGGCCAACAAGATACTGAATGGGCAAAAACTGGAAGCATTCCTTTTGAGAACCAGAACAAGACAAGGATATCCATTCTCACCACTTCTAGCCAACATAGTACTGGAAATCCTAGCCAGAGCAATCAGACAAGAGAAAGAAATAAAAGGCATCCAAATAGGTAGAGAGGAAGTCAAACTGTCCCTGTTTACAGATGATATAATTCTCTACCTAGAAAACCCAATAGTCTCTGCCCAGAAGCTCCTAGATCTGATGAACAATGTCAGAAAAGTTTCAAGATACAAAATCAATGTACAAAAATCTGTAACATTTTTATACTCCAACAACATCCAAGCTGAGAACCAAATCAAGAACACAACCCCATTCACAATAGCCACAAAAATAACAAAACGCATAGAAATACAGCTAGCCATGGAGATGAAAGATCTCCACAATGAGAATTACAAAACACTGCAGAAAGAAATCAGAGATGACACAAATGGAGAAATATTCCATGCCTATGGATTAGAAGATTCAATATTGTTAATTTGCCATATTGCCCCAAGCAATTTGCAGGTTCAGTGCTATTGCTATCAAACTGCCAATGACATTTTGCACATAATTAGGAAAAAACGATTCTAAAATTCATATGGAACCAAAAAAGAGCCGATTAGTCCTAAGCAAAAAGAGCAATGTTACAGGCATCACACCACCCAACCTCAAACTATACTACAAGGCTACAGTAACAAAACAGCATGATTCTGGTCCAAAACAGACACACAGATCAATGGAATAGGTAAGAGAACTCAAAAATACAGCTGCATACCTACAACCATCTAATCTTTGACAAAGTTGACAAAAATGGGCAATGGGGAAAAGACTCCCTATTCAATAAATGTTGCTGGGATAACTGGCCAGCCACATGCAGATGATTGAAACTAAACCCCAACCTTTCACAATATACAAAAATCAAGTCAACATGGATTAAAGACTTCCATGTAAAACCGAAAACTATAATAACCCTGGAAAAAAAAGTAGGAAATAACATTCTGAACATAGGCTCTGGCAAAGATTTCATAAAGAAGACTCCAAAAACAATGCTATATAAACAAAAAATTGACAAGTGGGACCTAATTAGCTTTCACACAGCAAAGGAAACTATCAACAGAGTTAACAGACAACCTACAGAATGGTAGAAAATATATGCAATATATGCATCTGACTAATGTTCAATATACAGAATCTATACATAACTTAAAAAAATTAACAAGTAAAAAACAACCCCATTATAAAATGGGCAAAGGACATGAACAGATACTTCTCAAAAGAAGATAAACACACGGCCAAAAAGCATATGAAAAAAATGTTCCACAGCACTAATAATTAGAGAAATGCAAATCGAAATCACAGTGAGATACTATCTCATACCAGGCACAATGGTTACTATTTAAAAGTCCAAAAACTACTGATGCTGGCCAGGCTTCAGAAAAAAAGGAATGCTTATACACTGTTGGTGGGTATGTAAATTAGCTTAGCCACTGAGGAAACCAGTTTGGAGATTTCTCAAATAACTTAAAACAGAACTACCATTCAACCCAGCAATTCCATTACTGGCTATATATCCAAAAGAATATAAATTGTTCTACCATAAAGACACATGCATGTGTATGTTCATTGTAGCACTATTCACAGTAGCAAAGATATGGAAGCAACCTAGAGCCCATCAAAGGTGGACTGGATAAACAAAATGTGGTACATGTATATGATGGAATGCTGCATAGTCATAAAAAAGAGTGAAATCATGTCCTTTGCAGCAGCATGGATGCAGCTGGAGGCCATTATCCTAGGCGAATTAATGCAGGAACAGGGAATAAAATATCGTATATTCTCACTTATAAGTGGGAGCTAAACATTGAGTACACATGGAAACAAAGAAGGAAACAATGCATGCTGGGGTCTACTTGACGGTGAATGGTGGGAGGAGGTTGAGGATCAAAAAACTACCTATTGGGTACTATGCTAAAATAAAAGTTGGCTGTAAAATCTTCCACAAATAAAAGTATATCCCATGGGTACACACACAAATGAAGGCTGGACTTCAAGTTTCAGCTCAAGGATGGAAAGAGATACAAAGAGGTAAGACTTATACTCACAATAAAAAAACAGCTGGACAGACAGTATATTAATTATGTTATCTGATTCCAACATGGATCTGGATTCACAGAAATAACAGCCTTCCTGAAATTTTGAGACAGACACACAATGCCTTGAGCATCTTATTACCTAGGGAAGAAGGTGTTGAATTTCATATAAGCTGGTATGAAGATTAAAATAGAAATTTTATTAAAGTGTTGGAGACCAAATATAGCCTCCAAATATAGCTAGAAAGTGTTAATTCCTGGAGGCCACACTCATAGAGGGGGATACCACTCTTATGCAAACTTTTAAAGGAACTCCACCAGGCTCTCAAAGTGAGAATAAAGAAGAACCTAGAAAAATTACCTCCCTCTCCCATAGTGATGACTGGGGCAACAGAACATCAAGCCACTGGGATATCTTCTCAGATGCTTTTACCTTATAGATAAAAATTCCTAATTAGCAGGGTGCAGAGTATCACTGGGGGCACTAGTGAAATACCACTGCAGCTGGAGAAATGCTCAGATCCCATCCACAATCTCACCTACGTCAAAAAATAACAAAACAGTCTTAATCTGCAGAAGGAAGTTCCTCAAGTTGAAGACACAGAATATTGGTTGATATCCACGGCAGCTCGGGGAATTGAGTGATGATGGTGAAAGCTCTAGCCATCTAGGAGTGATAGAAAAGCCTGTAAGGGCCACACCCTGAGAGATAGGCCCGCTGTGTACTGCAAAGACTAAGATATAATAAGAACACTATGTCTCTATCTCCACAGTAAAAAAAGAAAGAAAGAAAAGTCATAATAAGAATGGATTACAACTGGGAGAGCTGCAAGAGAGAGACTCTCTGTCTTCTGAGCAAGACAAAGAGAAAACCAAAAAGCGATGTGAGAGACAAAAACAATTCCAGTAGAGAAATATAAAACCTCTGGTATCCACAGCAACAATAAAATTTCAACTATAGCAATGAAAAAAACTCAAACACAGTACAATTCCTGGGTATTTTAACATAAACACCCATATTAAAGGCCTACTTACCTCATGTCTACTGCCCTAAATGAGACATCAGGCTTTCAACAAAAATTTACAAAGGATGACAAAAGGCAAGACAAAACAAAACAGAAAAAAAAAAAACACAGTCTGATGAGACAAACAAGTAATCAGAACCAAACTCAGCAATGATACATATGTTGGAACTATCATAAGGGGAATTTAAAATAACTGTGATTAATATGTTAAAACCTCTAATAGAAAAGGTAGACCACATGCAAGAGTAGATAGGTGATTTCAGTAAAGAGACTGAAACCATAAATGTGAAACCAAGAAAAATAGTAGAAATAAGAAATACGATAACAAATATGAAAAATGTCTTTTAGAGGATCATCACTGATTTACAGAGCAAAGGGATAAATTAGTGAACCTGAAAATAGAGCTATAGAAGTTATACAAAGAGTGTAAAAAGCAGAACAGAAAATCTAAGAGATGTGGGGTAATAGCAAATGATGTAACACATAAGTAATTGGAATCACAGAAATAAAAATAAGACAGAGAAAATATTTGAAACAACAGTGGGTGTATTTTTCCAGTATTAGTGATAGACATGAAACCAAAGATCCAAGAAGCTCAGAGAACACCAAACAGAGTAAAATAAAAATAAAATAAAACCAAATAAATAAAAACCAAATAAAAACACACACTCACACACCACTAGGCATATCAAAATATAACTCCTAAAAAACAAAAACAAAGGGAAAATCTTGAAGGCAACCAGAGAAAACGAACAACTTACCTATAAAGAAACAAGATTAAGAGTTAGAGTAAATTCTCATCACAAAATATGTTATGGATTGAATTGTGTCCCTCCAAAAGATATCTGATGTTCTTACCTCTAGTACCTATGGATAGAAGTGACCTTATTTGCAAATAGAGTCTTTGTGGATGCAATCATGTTAATATGAGGTCATACTCAATTAAAGTGGGCTCAAAATTCAATTTGACTGTTGCCTTTAAAAGAAGAGAAAATGTGTAGCACTGAAGGTATATGTTGGAAAAGAAAAAATATACCTAAAATCTGTTTATTAAGATCCCACCCTAGTACAGAAAGAAGAGAAAATTTAACTTAAACAGAAGGGAGAAAATAATAAAAAATAAAGCAGAAATCAATGAAATTGCAAATGGGAAAACAAAGAAAATCAACGAAAGCAAAAGTTGGTTAGTGAAAAGATTAATAAAGTTGATAAACCTCTAGCCAAAGAGAATGAGAGAGAGAAAACACTTATTACCAATATCAGGAATAAAAGTAAGGAAATGATTACTGATCACACAGCTGTTAAACAGATGATAAGGAAAAACAATGAACAAGTTTGTGCCATTCAATTTTAAAATTTTGGCAAATTAAACCAATTCCTCAGGGAAAAAAAAGACTTACTACCAAAACGTACTAAAGAAGAGAAAGAGATAATCTGAACATCCCTGGACCTATTAAATTGAATTTATAGTAAAAACAAACAATATTAAAAACCTTCCAAAAAAACCTATTTCAGGCCCAGATGGTTTCACTGGTGAGTTTTACCAAAACTTTAAAAAAGAAACAACATCAATTCTCCACATTTTCTCCCAGAAAACAGAAAAGGAGAGAACACCTCTCAACATATTTTATGAGGCCAGCATTAGCCTAATATTAAAACCTTACAAAAACATTATAAGTAAACTGTAGATCAATATCTCTCATAAATACAGTCATAAAAATCCTTAACAAAATATTAGCAAAAAGAATTCATCAATATAGAAAAAAGGATAAAATATCATCACAAGCAGGTTTATCCCAGTAATCCAAGTGGATTAAATAGTTAAAAATAATCAATGTACTTCACCATACTAATGACTAAATTTTTAAAAACATATAATCACATCAGTAGATGCAGAAGAAAATTTTTTGAGAAAATTCGATACCCATTCATTATAAAAATTCTTTGTAAACTAGAAATGGAAGATAACTTCCTCAATCTGATAAAGGCAATCTATGCAAAATCTACAGGTGATATATTAATGGTGAGACACAACATTTTCCTTGTATGATTTATAGTAAGACAAGGATGGCCTCACTAACAACTCCTGTTCAACTTTGTGCTGGAATTCCTAGCTAATGATATGAGTCATGAAAAAGAAATAAAAGACAGGCAATGTGGAAATAAATAAAATTATATTTGTTCTCTGATAAACTAATTTTTTATGTGAAAATACCAATGTCTACAAAAATTGCTGCTGAAATTTATAACTTTAGCAAAGATCCAAAATACCAGATTAACCTACAAAAGTCAATTGTGTTCGTATATACTATCAATAAACAATTGGAATCTGAAATTTAAAATCAACCCTATTTACAATAGCACCAAATAATGAAGAACTTAAATATAAATATAATAAAGTATATGCAAAATCTGTATGCAGAAAGTATAAAACAATGATGAGAGAAATAAAAGAAGATATAAATGAATGAGACATACTATGTTGACTAATTTGAAGACTCACTATTTTTAAAATGTAAATTCTCCCCAACTTTATCTATAGATGTAATGTAATCTCAATCAAAATTCAAGAAAGCAATTTTATAGACATTGAAAACTTTATTCTATATTGTATATGGAAAGGAAAAAGGAACATAAGAAACTAGCAAAAAATATCTTTGAAAAAGATTAACAAAGTTGGAGGACTCACATTACCTGATCCTAAGACTTTTTATAAGGCTACAGTAATCAAGCCAGTTTTTTATTGGCATAGACACATAGATCAAAGGAACAGAATAGAGAGCCCAGAAATAGACCCTAATATATAACATTGACTAATATTGACAAGTTTTAAACAAATTTAATGAAAAAAAAAGATAATTTTTTCAACAAATTGTACTGGAACAACTGGACAATTGAACATTCATATGTAACAAAAAATAAAATTAACACCTTATGCAAAAATTAACTCATAATTGATCATAGAACTCATTATAAATTATAAAACTATAAAAATTTTAGAAGAAAATATAACAGTAGATATGCTTAACTTAGACATTAGCAATGAAATTTCAGATATGATACTAATATCAAGGTCCATGAAATAAAAAAAGAATAGATTGAACTTTGTTGAAAATTTTAAAACTTGATGTGTAAAAGACACTTTAAGAGAATGAAAAGATAAGGCACACATTGGGAAGAAATATATACAAGTGATATATCCAATAAATTACTTATATCAAAAATATATAAAGAACATCAAAAACTCAATAATAAGAAATCAAACAAATCAATTAAAAAATAGGGAAAACAGGAGATGGACATCAGCCAGATGGCAGAATAGGACTCAACAATGCTTGACCTCTTTCAGAAACATCAATTTGAACAACTATCCATGCATGAAAATACCTTCATAAGAGCTAAGGAAACAAGGTGAGAGATTATAGCACCTGGATATAGCGCTGAAATAAGAAAAGATGCACTGAAGAAGGTAGGAAAAATAATTTTACATTACCCCTTCCCCAACTGCAGACAGCACAGCATGGAGAAACAACCTTCATGTGGGGGAAAGAGAAGGAACTGAGCACACAATTTTGTCTGAATCCCAAAACTGGGCCTGCTACAGTAAAACCTAATGTCAAGCAGGTCCCCACAGACCCAGACTTCAGGCTGGTACTCTCAGACTGAGGCTTCAGGCCCTTTCTGACACAGGGCTATATCCCATGGCCCCAGGTTCTTAGCCTACCCGGTAGACTCAGTCTCCAGGACAGCCCACCACCAGGCCAACCTCAGCAGCCCCAGGCTCCAGACTTCCCTTAGCACCAGACCAGCCCCAGTGGCCTCAGGTCCCTGGCTGCCCTACCTCCAGGCTGAACCCAGTGGCCCCAGGTTCTGGATCACCTCCAGTACCCAGATGACCCTCACAGCCACAGGCTTTAGGCCTGCCCTAGCACTAGGCCAACCCCACAGCACTAGTCATCAGGCAGGTACCATGGACTAAGCCTGCAAGCCCTTCCCATTGCCAGGCAGGAACTTGTAGCCACAGGCTTCAGGCCTTCCTGGCAGAAGTGGTTTCTGGACTGAACTCAGTGCCAGGCCAACCCCAGCTATTCCATGCTCTAGACTAGTCCCAGCAACAGGTAGGCCCTAGGCTTTGGCCCGGCCAAGCACCAGGCCACAGAATCAGGCTCCAGGACTGTCCCAGGGCTAGGCTAGCTTCCATAGCCCCAGGTTTCAAGCCCACTCTAGCACAGGCCAGCACCCATGGACCCAGAACCTTGGCTGGCTCTTGCAGATACAGGATCCAGGTCCGCACAGCACCAAGCCAGCCCCCGACTTCAGGCCTACCATGGCAACATGTTGGCAACTCTGGCCTCAAACACCAGGTATGTACCTGCAGACACAGGCTTCAGGTCAGCCTAGTACCAGACTGGCTCCTGCAGCCCCACCCTTTAGACCAGCTTATGTGGGTTCACATTCCAGCAGATCCAGTGTCCTGGCCAGGACCAGAAGATGCAAGGTCTAGGTCTGTCCCAGTAGATCCTAGCACTGTATGGGTCTCCATGAACTCAGGCTCTAGGAATGCCCTTATGTATCCAGGTCCTAGGCCAGCCTCCAAGGACCCATGACCTATGCCAGTATTTACAGAAAACTTCTAGGCCAGCACCAACAAACACAGGCTGCAGGCCAGTCTCTATGGCCTCAGGCTCCAGGTCAGCCCCCGTGGCTCCAGGCAACAGACAGTGCCTACAATCCCAGGCCCCAGAGCAGCCCTTGTGGACCTAGGTTCCATATCAGACCCAGCACCAGGCAGGTCTCAGGCTTAAGGCCAGTCTCCACAGCCTCTGGCTCCAGAGCACCCAGGTTCCAGGTATGCCCCATGAGATTCAGGGGCCAGGCCCACCCTGGCAGACCCTGGTACCAGGCCAGATGCCATGAACTGAGGCTCAATGACCACGCTTACAGACCCAGGCTTCAGACCAGACCCTATGGACTCAAAACCCAGACCTACCTCCTTGAACTCAAGCTTCAGGTCTGCTCCAGTGCTATGCAAGCTCCCAAGGACTCAGGCTCCAGGCCTGTCTCAGAGTTCCCAGGTACCAGGGCCACTCCAGTGTCAACAGATCCCCTGTGGACCCAGGCACCAGGTCAGCCTACCTGCTGATCCAGGCACCAGGCCAACCTGTCCAAGTATTCCTGCAGCAAGCATACCCTCACACGACACAAGATGGCCTGCCCATAATCTCTGGATGTGAAGAGCTTTCCCAGACAAAGCCAGTTCTGCAAAGACTAAAATAAGTCCCTATTTCTTCAAATGTGCATACATCAAGGTAAGGCAATAAGAAACAAGAACAACCAAAGGACAAAACACCACCAAAAGAACACAATAAGCACCCAGTAGCTGACCCTAAAGAAATCAGGATATACAAACTCCCAGATGAATAATTCAAAATAATTGTATTAAGGAAGCTCATCTAACTTCAAGAAAATACAGATAAATAATGCATTAAAATCAGGAAAACAATGAATAAAAAAAAGGAGAAATTCGACAGACAGATTGAAATTATTTTAAAAATCAATCAGAAATTCTAGAGCTGAAAAATATAATGAATTAAATTAAAACTGATCAAGCAGAAAAAAGAATCTGAACTTGAAGACAAGTTATTTGATAACATATAGTCAGAGAAGAAAAAAGAAAAAATAATAAAAAGGAATCAAGAAAGCCAACAGAATTTATGAAATGGAAGAAAAAGACAAGAGTAGAAAGCTTAAAGAAATAATAGCAGAAAATTTTCCAAAATTGGAAAAGGATATAAATATCCAGGTACAAGAATGTCAAAAGTCTCCAATCAGATTCAGTTCAAACTAGACTACACCATGACGTATTATAATCAAGTTGTTAAAAATCAAGGACAAAGAAAGGATCCTGAAAGCACCAAAAGAAGCAAATCACATATAAGTGAGTTTCAATAAGGCTAGCAGTGGATCTCTCTTTTTTTTTTATTATACTTTAAGTTTTAGGGTACATGCGCACAATGTGCAGGTTAGTTACATATGTATACATGTGCCATGCTGGTGTGCTGCACCCGTTAACTCGCCATTTAGCATTAGGTATCTCTCCTAATGCTATCCCTCCCCGCTCCCCCCACCCCACAACAGTCCCCAGAGTGTGATGGGTATATACCCAAAGGACTATAAATCATGCTGCTATAAAGACACATGCACACGTATGTTTATTGCGGCACTATTCACAATAGCAAAGACTTGGAACCCACCCAAATGTCCAACAATAATAGACTGGATTAAGAAAATGTGGCACATATACACCATGGAATACTATGCAGCCATAAAAAATGTTGAGTTCATGTCCTTTGTAGGGACATGGATGAAATTGGAAATCATCATTCTCAGTAAACTATCTCAAGGACAAAGCAGTGGATCTCTTAATGAAGACCTTACAGGCCAAGAGACAGTGAGATGATACATTCAAAATATTGAAGGAAAAAAACTGCCAATCAAGAATATTGTACCCAAGAAACCTATCCTCCAGAAATGAAGGAGAACCATGACTTCCCCAGACAAACAAAAGCTAAGGGAATTCATCACCACCAGACATGTCTTACAAGAAATGCTAAAGGGAGTTTTTCAAGCTGAAAGAAAAAAAATGTTAATTCTTAACACAAAGAATCAGGGCATAAAATTCACTGGTAATAGTAAGCACACAGTAAAATTCAAAATACACTAATACTAAAAGAGTTGTGTTTAAATCACTTATATCTTTAGTATGAAGATTAAAAGACAAAACTATTAAAAATAATAGTAGCAAATATTTGAATAGGCACTGCACTAAAAAAGATACATGAATCGTAAATAATCAAGTACAAAAAATGTTCAACATCATTTTCCATGATGGAAAGGAAATTTAAAACTATTAAATACCACTGCACATGTATTAGGATGGCTAAAACAAAAACCTGACAAGTATACATAAACACTGTACTCTAGTTGTTAATTTATCACAGGGATACAGATTAGCAATTCTGAAACTACATTACCACTTATACCCAGGTCTTTCAATGTTTCGAAGAAGTTATAAATAAGCAAAAACAAAAGGTCGGAATAAAACTCTGTGATACTAGAGTGAGAGGTATCAATATGAACTGAGGGGGTGTACATAGATCAGTACACATACATATATTACTTAGCTCTTTCCACTGAGAGAACAGAGAAGCAGGGATGCCATGGTAATAATGTGCACACTCCATGCCCCGATCTTGACTTCTAAATACCATTATCCAATAAAATGAACCAGAACTAATGTTTACAATGGCTGATTCCAGAAGACAAAAGAGAAATGATGAATAATTGCAATGTGGTATCCCAGATTGGATACTTGAATAGTAAAAGAACATTAGTAGAAAAAAACTAGTGAAATCTGAATAAAGTCTGTCATTTAGTTAATAGTAATGTGCCAACGTTAATTTTTTTAGTTTTGACAAATGTGCCATAGTTATATAAGATGTTAATGTTAATCAGAAATAGAGTACAAAAAACTCTGTACTTTCAAGTTAAAAAAATCTTAAACCATTCCAAAATGAAATATTTATCTTAAAAACTCACTAATTCAATATATTAAAGACATTTTCCCTGTAGCTACAATTATTCCTTAAGACATCACATTCAGATGTCACATGAACTCATTCAAAGCTGACCTTGTCTGTCTTGCCCATTGCTGTACTCCCAGCATCTTTACTTTGTTTGTCACACAATAGGTATGCAATAAATATTTTTAAAGGAGTCAAATAAATGTTTTTCACATATTCAGTTAGAATATACACTCAGATATTACACTCACTTATTCTTTTGTGGCATTCATTTATAACCCATTTCCTAATTCAGATGTCAAACACACACTCTGGTATTTTACATATATTTTTTTCAGATATAGCACACAATCCTCCACATATCATACATAGTATCTTAGCTGTCATAGGTATACAACTGTTACTTACACTCTTTTGGACATTACTCACATATTATAACACATACCCTAATTCAGGTGTTTAATACAAAGTTTAGATGAATAGCTTGCTTACATGGATGCCACAAACACCCATTCAATGTTTAATTGAATGTTTTAATTGGGATATTAAAAAATTCAGATATTACACATGCAGATGTCAACTTTGATAATCACACATTCATCATGATATCAAATATACTCAACAAAATGCAATATACACTCTCCTAGATGCCAAACACTCATTGAGAAGTTATAATGTTTTTTGTCATTACGATCATTCAGTTGTGAACCCCTCATTGAGTACTCTTATACATTCATGCAGAGGACACAATTATTTAGTTTTAATCTACACATTCAAATATTATCCACACATTTAAAAGGTCACATTCAGATAATACATATGCAAACTATTTGAAATGTTGCTCACACAATGAAATGGAATATACCTATTCTAAGGTTAAACCCTTCATTAGATGTCATAACCACTTCTCAGATCAAAATACACTTAATAGGATGCAAACCACATATTCAGCTAGTCCACATTCTAAGGTATAATCCATGTTCAGTCTATATGTCACACAAATTTAATTGGATGTTATCTTAGTCCATTTGTGTTACTATAAAGGAATACCTGAGGCTGGGTAATTGATAAAACAGATTTACTTGGCTCACAGTTCCTCAGGCTGTACAAGAAGCATGGCACCAACATCTGCTTCTACTGAAGGTAGAAGGTGAAGGGGAGCAGGCATCACGTGGCAAAAGGGGAAGGAAGAGAGAGGAGAGAGAGGTGCCAAGCTCTTTTCAATAATCAGCTCTTGCGAAAACTAAGAGTGAGAACTCCTTACTGCAAGAATGACACGAAGTTCTTCATGGGGGATCCACCACTATGATCCAAACACCCCTCATTAGGCCACAACTCCAACATTGAGAATCACATTTCTACCTGAGATTTTGAGGGGACAAATATCTAAACTATATCAGATATAAAATGCTTACAATGAGATATTCAAAACATTTATTTATTTATCTCACACTTCTTTGTGTGACATGCACATTTATCCTGATGTTACCCTCACAATCAGTTCAGGTATTTTACTTACATGTCCTCGAATCATTGCTGGTTTCCCAATAATTACATAATTTTGGGCTCTCAGTTTTCTTGTCCATGACCTTTCCCATGTGGGCAGGTTTTGATCTCTCTTAGGTAGAATGGGAAACGTATCAAAAGAGCAGATGGAAGAAAAGGATGGTCTATCACAACTCTCTCTCTCTTACGCACCCACAGACACACACACACACACACCTGACCAGGTCCTAGGTATCCTGAATAATATGCAACTCTTCATTGATTTCCCCTAAAGGGGCAGGACTAGTCTTCCCAAGGACTTTAACAACCTGTTTGAGTTCCTATGCTTTTCCCCCTCCCCAGCTTTATTAAGTTATAATTGATAAATAAAACTTACATATATTTAAGTTATACAACATGATAATTTGATATATGTACACATTGTGAAATGATTAACACAATCAAATTAATTAACACAACCATCACCTCACATAGTTACCAGTTTTTTAAAAAAAAATTAGTTTCAGTGGTACATGTGCAAGTTTGTTAAATGGATATATTATGTAATGCTGGGGTTTGGACTTCTATTGAACCCGTCACCCAAATAGTGAACATAGTACTTAATAGGTAGTTTTACAACCCTTGTCCCTTCCCTCCCGCCCCACTTTTGGAGACTCCAGTGTCTATTGTTTCCATCTTTATGTCCATGTACCACTTTTTAAATTTTTGTTTTTTAGAGACACGGTCTTGCTATGTTGCCCAGGCTGTTCACAGACTCTGAACTCAAGTAACTCCCACACCTCAGCCTCCTAAGTAGCCAGGACTACAGGTGTATGCCTCTGTGCACAGCTGTTACCACTTTTTGCATGTAGTGAGAGCATTTAGGATCTACTCTCTTATGAGATTTCAATTATACAATACAGTATTATTAATTCTAGTTACCACGCTGTATATTATTAATAGATTCCCAGGACTTATTCATCTTATAACAAAAATATTGTACCCTTTGCTAACATCTCCCAATTTCCTCTACCCCCAGTCCCTGGCAACCACCATTCTACTCTTAGCTTCCATGAGTTCAACTTCTTTAGATTCCACATATAAGAGAATATCATATGTATTTGCTTTTTTGTCTCTGACTTATTTCACTTAACATAATGTCCTCCAGGTTGATCCATGTTTTTACAATTGGCAGAATTTCCTTCCTTTTTTGATGGAATAATATTCCAATGTGTGTGTGCACGTGTGTGTGTGTGTGTGTGTGTGTGTGTGTGTATTACCCACATTGTCTTTATTCATTCAACTGTCAATGGACACTTAGGTTGTTTCTACAACTTGGCTGTTGAGAATAATGCTGCAATAAATGTGGGAATGCAGATATCTTTATGACATACTGATTCTATTTCCTTTGGATGTATACTTAGAGTGTAGTTGCTGGATCTTATGGTAGTTTTATGTTTATTTTGTTTTATGGTAATTCTATTTTTAATTTTCTGAGGGATCGCTATGCTATTTTCCATAGCAGCTGCACGATTTTGCATTCCTTTTGTTTTAATTATTATACTTTAAGTTTTAGGACACATGTGCACAACGTGCAGGTTTGTTACATATGTACATATACATATGCCATGTTGGTATGCTGCACCCATTAACTCGTCATTTAGCATTAGGTATATCTCCTAATGCTATCCCTGCCCACTTCCTGCACCCCACAACAGTCCCCGGTGTGTGATGTTCCCCTTGCTGTGTCCATGTGTTCTCACTGTTCAATTCCCACCTATGAGTGAGAACATGTGGTGTTTGGTTTTTTGTCCTTGTGATAGTTTGCTGAGAATGATGGTTTCCAGCTTCATCCATGTCCCTACAAAGGACATGAACTCATCCTGTTTTATGGCTGCATAGTATTCCATGGTGTATATGTGCCACATTTTCTTAATCCAGTCTATCATTGTTGGACATTGGGGTTGGTTCCAAGTCTTTGCTATTGTGAATGGTGCCACAATAAACATACATGTGCATGTGTCTTTATAGCAGCATGATTTATAATCCTTTGGGTATATACCCAGTAATGGGATGGCTGGGTCAAATGGTATTTCTAGTTCTAGATCCCTAAGGAATCGCCACACCAACTTCCACAATGGTTGAACTAGTTTCCAGTCCCACCAACAGTGTAAAAGTGTTCCTATTTCTCCACATCCTCTGCAGCTCCTGTTGTTTCCTGACTTTTTAATGATTGCCATTCTAACTGGTGTGAGATGGCATCTCATTGTGGTTTTGATTTGCATTTCTCTGATGGCCAGTAATGGTGAGCATTTTTTCATGTGTTTTTTGGCTGCATAAATGTCTTCTTTTGAGAAGTGCCTGTTCATGTCCTTCGCCCACTTTTTGGTGGGGTTGTTTGTTTTTTTCTTGTAAATTTGTTGGAGTTCATTGTAGATTCTGGATATTAGCCCTTTGTCAGATGAGTAGGTTGCAAAAATTTTCTCCCATTCTGTAAGGTTGCCTGTTCACTCTGATGGTAGTTTCTTTTGCTGTGCAGAAGCTCTTTAGTTTAATTAGATCCCATTTGTCAATTTTGGCTTTTGTTGTCATTGCTTTTGGTGTTTTAGACATGAAGTCCTTGCCCATGCCTATGTCCTGAATTGTATTGCCTAGGTTTTCTTCCAGGGTTTTTATGGTTTTAGGTCTAACATGCAAGTCTTTAATCCATCTTGAATTAATTTTTGTATAAGGTGTAAGGAAGGGATCCAGTTTCAGCTTTCTACATATGGCTAGCCAGTTTTCCCAGCACCATTTATTAAATAGGGAATCCTTTCCCCATTGCTTGTTTTTGTCAGGTTTGTCAAAGATCAGATGGCTGTAGATGTGTGGTATTATTTCTGAGGGCTATGTTCTGTTTCATTGGTCTATATCTTTGTTTTGGTACCAGTACCATGCTGTTTTGGTTACTGTAGCCTTGTAGTATAGTTTGAAGTCAGGTAGCGTGATGCCTCCAGCTTTGTTCTTTTGACTCAGGATTGTCTTGGCAATGTGGGCTCTTTTTTGGTTCCATATGAACTTTAAAGTATTTTTTCCAATTCTGTGATGAAAGTCATTGGTAGCTTGATAGGGATGGCATTGAATCTATAAATTACCTTGGGCAGTATGGCCATTTTCATGATATTTGACTATTTTAGTTACCTCATAAGAGTGGAATCATGCAGTATTTGTCCTTTTGTGGCTGGCTTATTTCACATAACATAATGTCCTCATGATGGCTGTTGTCAAAACAGGAAAAGACAACAAGTGTTGGCAAGGACGTGGAGAAATTAGAACACTTGCATGTTGTTGGTGGGAATGCAAAAGTGAAGCTGCTATGGAAAACAGCATGGAGATTCCTTCAAGAAACTACAAATAGAACAGCCATATGATTCAGCAATTCCATTTTTGGGTATTTATCCAAAACAATTGAAATCAGGATGTCAAGGAGATATCTGCACTCCAATGTTTATGGTGGCATTATTCACAATAGCCAAGAAGTGGAAACAACCTAAATTCCCTCAGTGGATGAGTGGATTTATAAAACAAACAAACAAAAAAACTTGCTAACAGTTTGTGAATATAGCTTCATTGCCTTTTGGCTTAAAATGCTGGTGTGAAAATCTGAGCTCAAACTATGTTTCTTCCTTGTATGTAATTTGCTTTCTCTGCCTGGATATCTGAATAACTATGTTTTTATCCTTCAACTTAAATAACTTAAATTGGATTCATCTTTGTCATTATTTCTTTACACATTTTTCTGATATGTGTTGTGATTTTTTTGATCCGCAGCTTTATTACGTCTTCCATTTCAAGGAAAATTTTCTATATTATACTGTTGAAATTATATTATATTCCATTGTAGCATTCTCTAAGGAATCCAACTAAACTAATTTTATATTAACTTTATTCTCCATTTTTATGATTTTCCTAATTTCTATAATTTTGTGTTCTTGTTCAAACACACTGTAATGATCACAAGACATTTTTTCCTGAAGTTATTCTTTTTAAAAATAAACCTTTTATTTTAGAATAGTTTTAGATTTACAAAAAAATGTGGATGAAATTGGAAAATTATTCTCAGTAAACTATCGCAAGGACAAAAAACCAAACACTGCATGTTCTCACTCATAGGTGGGAATTGAACAATGAGAACACATGGACACAGGAAGGGGAACGTCACACTCTGGGGACTGTTGTGGGGTGGGGGGAGGGGGGAGGGATAGCATTAGGAGATATACCTAATGCTAAATGACGAGTTAATGGGTGTAGCACACCAGCATGGCACATGTATACGTATGTAACTAACCTGCACATTGTGCACATGTACCCTAAAACTTAAAGTGTAATAATAATAAAATTTTTAAAAAAACAGTAAAAAAAAGTGAAGATAGTACAAATAGCAAAGAGACTTTCTTCTGTTATTAACTTCTTACATTAGTATTGCAGATTTGTCACAATTAATAAGTCAATATTAGCATGCATTAACTAAAGCCTATACTTAGATTTCTGTGTTTTTACCTAATAACTCTTTTCTGTTCTAGGATTCCATCCAAGATATCACATTACATTTAGTCATCATGTTTCCTTAGGTCCTCCTGCTCTAAAAGTTTCTCAGATTTCCCTTGTTTTTGATTACCTTGATGGTTTTTAGATGTACTGGTCAGGAATTTTATAGAATGTCTCTTACTTGGGATTTGTCTGGTGTTTTTATAATGATTGGAGTGAGATTACAGGATTTGGGGAAGAAGCCTACAGAGGTAAAATGCCATTCCCATCACATTATATCAAGTGTACATACTATCAACATGATTTTTCACTGATGAGTTTTACTCTGATCACTTGGCTGATGGTGTTTGTCAGGCTTGAACACAGAAAAGCTACTAATTTTTTCACCTTTACATACTTTACTCTTTGAAATAAAGTCACTATGAGAAACCCACATTTTCTATCTTTTTATTTATTTTTATTGTATTTTATGTTATTGAGATATTCATGTGTCATGGTGGTTTGCTGCACCTATCAACCCATCATCTAGGTTTTAAGCCCCGCATGCATTAACTATTTATCCTAATGCTCTCCATTCCCTTGCCCCCCACTTCACGACTGGCCCCGGTGTGTGTTGTTCCTCTCCTTGTGTCCATTCTATTCTCCTCCATATATTTTCTTCAATAATATATTTATATTAATATGGAATTGTGGATAATTATTTCATACTCTGGATTATAATCTAAAGCTACTTTATTTTGTTGCTCAACCTATTTCAGCTTTGATCGTTGGAACTTTTTCGGCTGACTCCTGTGTCCTTTTGACTTACTCTTGTCATTTATTGTATTTTTGAGCACTTTCTTACTTTCTGGCATTATAGGATACCCCTCTAATCTTTTTTCTACCTTTATTGTGGGTATAATTGACAAATAAAATTGTATAAATTTAAGGTACACAATGTGATGATTTGATATATGTATGCATTGTAAAAATCACAATCAAGTTAGTTAACACATTTTTCACCACACCTAGTTATCATTTTGGCGCATTGTGGTGAGAAATTTAAAATCTACTGTTTTAGCAAATCTCAGGTATACAATACAGTATTTTTAACTATAGTTACCATGCGTACATCAAATCTTATTCATCTCATCACTGAAAGTTGGTACTCTTTGACCAACATTTCCCCATTTCCCACACTTCTCAGCCCCTGGTAACCATCATTCTACTGTCTGTTTCTACGAATCTGGCATTTTTAAGTTCCACATATAGGTGGAGTGCAGTATAAGTGAGATCACTCAGAATTTATCTTTCTATAGTTGACTTATTTCATTTGGCATAATGCCTTCAAGATTCATCCGTGTTGTCACAAATGGCAAGAGTTCCTTCTTTGCTATGGTTGAATACTATTCCATTCATATATATATATACACACAATACATGTATATATGCATAATACATATATACATAATTTTTGTCCATTCATCTGTTGACAGACACTTAGATTGTTTCCATGTCTATTGGGTATTGTGAATATTGCTGCAATGAATAATGGCTGTTGTGAATAATGCTGCAATGAACACGGGAGTGCAGAGATCTCTAAGACATACTGATATCATCTCCTTCAGATATATACCCAAGGAATCATAGGGTAGTTTATTTTTAATTTTTTGAGGAACCTCCCTACTATTTTCTATAATGGTTGCATCAATTTACAATTCCACCAGCAGTGTACACGGTTTGCTTTTCTCCATATTCTTGCTAACGCTTGTTATCTCGTGTCCTTTTGATTATACCTGTCCAAACAGGTTTAAGAAAAAAAGCATTTGTCAAAATCCAACATCTTTTCATGATAAAAACTCTCAACAAATTGAGTACAGAAAGATTGTGCCTCAACATCATAAAGGCCATATATGACAAGCCCACAGCTAACACACTCAACAGTGAAAAACTAAAAATTTTTCTTCTAAGATGAAGAATAAGATAAGGGTGCCTACTCTCACCATTTCTATTTAACATACTACTAGAAGTCCTAGCTAGGGCTATTAGGCAAGAAAAAGAAACAAAAGTTATACATATTAGAAAGGAAAAAGTAAAATTGTCCATGTTTTCAGATGACACAATCTTACATATAGAAAGAAAACCCTAAAAAAAAAAAACCCATTAGAATTCATAAGTGAATTTAGTAAAGTTATACAAAGTAAGCCCACAAAAAATCAGTTGCATTTATATACACTAACAGGGAACTACCTAAAAAAAGAAATGAAGAAAACAATCTCATTTACTAAACTTGAAATAATAAAATATTTAGGAACAAGTTTAACCAAAGAAGTGAAAGATCTGTACCCTGAAAACTATAAGAAAAAGTTCTGATGAAAGAAATTGAAAGGACACAAATAAATTGAAAGATATCTCATGTTCATGGTGTGCAAGAATTAATATTGTTATAACGTCCATACTACCCAAAGTGGACCTATAGATTCAATGCAATCCCTATCAAAATTCCAGGCATCACATTTCCTGATTTCAAATTATGTTACAGGGATATATACTCAAAACGGTATTATACTGGTTTAAAAACAGACATATAGACCAAGGGAACAAAACAGAGAGCCCTGAAATAAACTCAAGCACATAAGGTCAACTTACCTTTGGCAGGAGTGCCAAGAATACACAATGGGGAAGGGACAGTCTCTTCAATAAATGATGTTGGGGAAACTGGACATCCATATGCAAAACAATGAAATTGAATTCCTATCTCACAGCATACACAAAAACAAACTCAAAATAGTTTAAAGGCTTAAATGTAAGACCTAAAGCCAGAAACCTCCCAGGAGAAAATATAAGGGAAAAAGTCGTTGACATTTCTCTTGGCAATTATTTTTTGGCTATGACACCAAAAGCAAAAGCAAATAAAACAAAAATAAACAAGTGAGACTTCGTCAAACTGAGGAACTTCTGCACAGCAAAGAAACAAACAACAGAATTAACAGGCAGACTACAGAATGGAAGAAGATCATTAGAAGCCATGTAACTGATAAGAAATTATCATCCAAAATATATAAGGAACTCATACAATTCAATATCAAAGAAACAAATACCTAATTTAAAAATGGGGAAAGGACCTAAATAAACATTTTCCAAAAAAAAATCATAAAAATGTCCAGGCCAGGCACAGTGGCTCACGCCTGTAATCCCAGAACTTTGGGAGGCCAAGGCAGGCAGATCATGAGGTCAGGAGATTGAGACCACCCTGGGTAACACGGTGAAACCCCATCTCTAATAAAAATAGAAAAAAATTAGCCAGGCATGGTGGCAGGCGCCGGTAGTACCAGCTACTCAGGAGGCTGAGGCAGGAGAATGGTGTGAACCCAGGAAGCAGAGCTTGCAGTGAGCCGAGATGGTGCCACTGCACTCCAGCCTGGATGACAGAGTGAGACTCCACCTCAAAAAACAAAAAACAACAACAAAAAAACTCCAACAGGTATATTAAAATGTGTTCAACATCACTAATCATAAGGAAAATGCAAATGAAAACCACAATGAGATATCACCTGACACCTGTTAGGATGGCTATTATCAAGAGAACAAGAAGTAACAAGTGTTGGTGAGAGTGTAAAGAAAAGGGAACCCTTATATACTGTTGGTAAGGATGTAAACTAGTAAAGCCATTATGGAAAACAGTATGGAGGTTCTTAAAAAATAAACATGGAGGGTGGAGCCAAGATGGCCGAATAGGAACAGCTCCAGTCTACAGCTCCCAGCGTGAGCAATGCAGAAGACGGGTGATTTCTGCATTTCCAACTGAGGTACTGGGTTCATCTAACTGAGGAGTGCCGGACAGTGGGTGCAGGAGAGTGGGTGCAGTGCACCGTGCGTGAGCTGAAGCAGGGTGAGGCATTGCCTCACCCAGGAAGCTCAAGGGGTCAGGGAATTCCCTTTCCTAGTCAAAGACAGGGGTGACAGACAGCACCTGGAAAATCGGGTCACTCCCACCCTAATACTGCACTTTTCCAATGGGCTTATCAAATGGCACACCAGGAGATTATATCCTGCACCTGGCTTGGAGGGTCCTACGCCCACAGAGCCTCACTCATTGCTAGCACAGCAGTCTGAGATCAAAGTGCAAGGCGGCAGCGAGGCTGGGGGAGGGGTGCCCACCATTGCTCAGGCTTGAGTAGGTAAACAAAGCAGCCAGGAAGCTCCAACTGGGTGGAGGCCACCACAGCTCAAGGAGGTCTGCCTGCCTCTGTAGGCTCCACCTCTGTGGGCAGGGCACAGACAAACAAAAGATAGCAATAACCTCTGCAGTCTTAAATGTCCCTGTCTGACAGCTTTGAAGAGAATAGTGGTTCTCCCACCATGCAGCTGGAGATCTGAGAACAGGCAGACTGCCTCCTTAAGTGGGTACCTGACCCCCAAGTAGCCTAACTGGGAGGCATCCCCCAGTAGGGGCACACTGACACCTCACACGGCTGGTTACTCCTCTGCCACAAAACTTCCAGAGAAACGATCAGGCAGCAGCATTAGCGGTTCACCAATATCCGCTATTCTGCAGCCTCTGCTGCTGATACCCAGGCAAATAGAGTCTGGAGTGGCCTCCAGTAAACTCCAACAGACTTGCAGCTGAGGGTCCTGACTGTTAGAAGGAAAACTAACAAACAGAAAGGATATCCACACCAAAAACTCATCTGTACGTCACCATCATCAAACACCAAAGGTAGATAAAACCACAAAGATGGGGAAAAAACAGAGCAGAAAAACCGGAAACTCTAAAAATCAGAACGCCTCTCCTCCTCCAAAGGAATGCAGCTCCTCATCAGCAACAGAACAAAGCTGGATGGAGAATGACTTTGACATGTTGAGAGAGGAAGGCTTCAGAAGATCAAACTACTCCTAGCTAAAGGAGGAAGTTCGAACCAATGGCAAAGAAGTTAAAAACTTTGAAAAAAAATTAGATGAATGGATAACTAGAATAACCAATGAAGAGAAGTCCTTAAAGGACCAGATGGAGCTCAAAAGCATGGCACGAGAACTACGTGATGAATGCAGAAGCCTCAGTAACCGATGCGATCAACTGGAAGAAAGGGTATCAGTGATGGAAGATGAAATGAATGAAATGAAGCGAGAAAGGCAGTTTAGAGAAAAAAGAATACAAAGAAACAAACAAAGCCTCCAAGAAATATGGGACTAGGCGAAAAGACCAAATCTACATCTAACTGGTGTACCTAAAAGTGACGGGGAGAATGGAACCAAGTTGGAAAACACTCTGCAGGATATTATCCAGGAGAACTTCCCCAATCTAGCAAGGCAGACCAAAATTCAAATTCAGGAAATACAGAGAATGCCACAAAGATACTCCTCGAGGAGAGCAACTCCAAGACACATAACTGTCAGATTCACCAAAGTTGAAATGAAGGAAAAAATGTTAAGGGCAGCCAGAGAGAAACGTCAGATTACCCACAAATGGAAGCCCATCAGACTAACAGCTGATCTCTCGGCAGAAACTCTACAAGCCAGAAGAGAGTGGGGGCCAATATTCAACATTCGTAAAGAAAAGAATTTTCAACCCAGAATTTCATATCCAGCCAAATTAAGATTCATAAGTGAAGGAGAAATAAAATACTTTACAGACAAGCAAATGCTGAGAGATTTTGTCACCACCAGGCCTGCCCTAAAAGAGCTCCTGAAGGAAGCACTAAACAGGGAAAGGAACAACTGGTACCAGCCACTGCAAAAACATGCCAAATTGTAAAGACCATTGAGGCTAGGAAGAAACTGCATCAACTAAAGAGCAAAATAACCAGCTAACATCATAATGACAGGATCAAATTCACACGTAACAATATTACCTTTAAATGTAAATGGGCAAAATGCTCCAATTAAAAGTCACAGACTGGCAAATTGGATAAAGACTCAAGACCCATCAGTGTGCTGTATTCAGGAAACCCATCTCACGTGCAGAGACACACATAGGCTCAAAATAAAGGGATGGAGGAAGATCTACCAAGCAAATGGAAAACAAAAAAAGGCAGGGGTTGCAATCCTAGTCTCTGATAAAACAGACTTTAAACCAACAAAGATCAAAAGAGACAAAGAAGGCCATTAAATAATGGTAAAGGGATCAATTCAACAAGAAGAAATAAGTATTCTAAATATATATGCACCCAACACAGGAGCACCCAGATTCATAAAGCAAGTCCTGAGTGACCTACAAAGTGACTTAGATTCCCACACAATAACAATGGGAGAATTTAACATCCCACTGTCAACATTAGACAGATCAGCGAGACAGAAAGTTAATAAGGATATCCAGGAATTCAACTCAGCTCTTCACCAAGCGGACCTAATAGACATCTACAGAATTCTCCACCCCAAATCAACAGAATATACATTCTTTTCAGCACCACACCACACCTATTCCAAAATTGACCACACAGTTGGAAGTAAAGCACTCCTCAGTAAATGTAAAAGCACAGAAATTATAACAAACTGTCTCTCAGACCACAGTGCAATCAAACTAGAACTCAGGATTAAGAAACTCACTCAAAACTGCTCAACTACATGGAAACTGAACAACCGGCTCCTGAATGACTACTGGGTACAAAACGAAATGAAGGCAGAAATAAAGATGTTCTTTGAAACCAAGGAGAACAAAGACAAAACAAACCAGAATCTCTGGGATGCATTCAAAGCAGTGTGTAGAGGGAAATTTATAGCACTAAATGCCCACAAGAGAAAGCAGGAAAGATCTAAAATTGACACCCTAACATCACAATTAAAAGAACTAGAAAAGCAAGAGGAAACACATTCAAAAGCTAGCAGAAGGCAAGAAATAACTAAAATCAGAGCAGAACTGAAGGAAATAGAGACACAAAAAACCCTTGAAAAAATTAATGAATCCAGGAGCTGGTTTTTTGAAAGGATCAACAAAATTGATAGACTGCTAGCAAGATTAATAAGGAAGAAAAGAGAGAAGAATCAAATAGATGCAATAAAAAATGATAAAGGAGATATCACCACAGATCCCACAGAAATACAAACTACCATCAGAGAATACTACAAACACCCCTATGCAAATAAAGTGGAAAATCTAGAAGAAATGGATAAATTCCTCGACACATACACCCTCCCAAGACTAAACCAGGAAGAAGTTGAATCTCTGAATAGACCAATAACAGGAGCTGAAATTGTGGCAATAATCAATAGCTTACCAACCAAAAAGAGTCCAGGACCAGATGGATTCACAGCCGAATTCTACCAGAGGTAGAAGGAGGAATTGGTAACATTTCTTCTGAAATTATTCCAATCAATAGAAAAAGAGGCAATCCTCCCTAACTCATTTTATGCGGCCAGGATCATCCTGATACCAAAGCTGGGCAGAGACACAACAAAAAAAGAGAATTTTAGACCAATATCCTTGATGAATATTGATGCAAAAATCCTCAATAAAATACTGGTAAACAGATTCCAGCAGCACATCAAAAAGCTTATCCACCATGATCAAGTGGGCTTCATCCCTGGGATGCAAGGCTGGTTCAATATATGCAAATCAATAAATGTAATCCAGTATATAAACAGAACCAATGACAAAAATCACATGATTATCTCCATAGATGCAGAAAAGGCCTTTGACAAAATTCAACAACCCTTCATGCTAAAAACTCTCAATAAAGTAGGTATTGATGGGACGTATCTCAAAATAATAAGAGCTATCTATGACAAACCCACAGCCAATATCATACTGAATGGGCAAAATCTGGAAGCATTCCCTTTGAAAACTGGCACAACACAGGGATGCCCCCTCTCACCACTCCTATTCAACATAGTGTTGGAAGTTCTGGCCAGGACAATTAGGAAGGAGAAGGAAATCAAGGGTATTCAATTAGGAAAAGAGGAAGTCAAATTGTCCCTGTTTGCAGATGACATGATTGTATATCTAGAAAACCCCATTGTCTCAGCCCAAAATCTCCTTCAGCTGATAAGCAAATTCAGCAAAGTCTCAGGATACTAAATCAATATACAAAAATCACAAGCATTCTAATACACCAATAACAGACAAACAGAGAGCCAAATCATGAGTGAACTCCCATTCACAATTGCTTCAAAGAGAATAAAATACCTAGGAATCCAACTTACAAGGGACGTGAAGGACCTCCTCAAGGAGAACTACAAACCACTGCTCAAAGAAACAAAAGAGGATACGAAGAAATGGAAGAACATTCCATGCTCATGGGTAGGAAGAATCAATATCGTGAAAATGGCCATACTGTCCAAGGTAATTTATACATTCAATGCCATCCCCAACAAGCTACGAATGACTTTCTTCACAGAATTGGAAAAACTTCTTTAAAGTTCAGATGGAACCAAAAAAGAGCCTGCATCACCAAGTCAATCCTAAGCCAAAAGAACAAAGTGGGAGGCATCACGCTACCTGACTTCAAACTATACTACAAGGCTACAGTAACCAACAGAGCCTGGTACTGGTACCAAAACACAGATATAGATAAATGGAACAGAACAGAGCCCTCAGAAATAACGCCATATATCTACAACCATCTGATATTTCACAAACCTGAGAAAAACAACCAATGGGGAAAGGATTCCCTATTTAATAAATGGTGCTGGGAAAACTGGCTAGCCATATGTAGAAAGCTGAAACTGGATCCTTTCCTTACACCTTATACAAAAATTAATTCAACATGGATTAAAGACTTAAACGTTAGACCTAAAACCATAAAAACCCTAGCAGAAAACCTAGGCATTACCATTCAGGACATAGGCATGGGCAAGGACTTCATATCTAAAACACCAAAAGCAATGGCAACATAAGCCAAAATTGACAAATGGGATCTAATTAAACTCAAGAGCCTCTGCACAGCAAAGGAAACTACCATCAGAGTGAACAGGCAACCTACAAAATGGGAGAAAATTTTTGCAACCTACTCATCTGACAAAGGGCTAATATTCAGAATCTACAATGAACTCCAACAAATTTACAAGAAAAAAACAAACAACCCCACCAAAAAGTGGGCGAAGGACATGAACAGACACTTCTCAAAAGAAGACATTTATGCAGCCAAAAAACATATGAAAAAATGCTAACCATCACTGGCCATCAGAGAAATGCGAATCAAAACCACAGTGAGACACCATCTCACACTGGTTAGAATGGCGATCATTAAAAAGTCAGGAAACAACAGGTGCTGGAGAGGATGTGGAGAAATAGGAACACTTTTACACTGTTGGTGGGACTAGAAACTAGTTCAACCACTGTGGAAGTCAATGTGGCGATTCCTCAGGGATCTAGAACTAGAAATACCATTTGACCCAGCCATCCCATTACTGGGTATATACCCAAAGGACTATAAATCATGCTGCTATGAAGACACATGCACACGTATGTTTATTGTGGCAATATTCACAATAGCAAAGACTTGGAAACAAACCAAATGTCCAACAAAGATAGACTGGATTAAGAAAATGTGGCACATACATACCATGGAATACTATGCAGCCATAAAAAATGATGAGTTCATGTCGTTTGTAGGAACATGGATGAAATTCAAAATCATCATTCTCAGTAAACTATCGCAAGAACAAAAAACCAAACACCGCATGTTCTCACTCATAGGTGGGAATTTAACAATGAGAACACATGGACACAGGAAGGGGAACATCACACTCTGGGGACTGTTGTGGGGTGGGGGGAGGGGGGAGGGATAGCATTAGGAGATATACCTAATGCTAAATGACGAGTTAATGGGTGGGACACACCAGCATGGCACATGTATACATATGTAACAAACCTGCACATTGTGCACATGTACCCTAGAACTTAAAGTGTAATAATAATAATAAAAAAAAGAACTAGAGAAGCAAGAGCAAACACATTCGAAAGCTAGCAGAAGGCAAGAAATAACTAAAATCAGAGCAGAAGTGAAGGACATGGAGACTTAGACTCCCACACAATAATAATGGGAGACTTTAACACCCCACTGTCAACATTAGACAGGTCAACGAGACAGAAAGTTAACAAGGATACCAAGGAATTGAACTCAGCTCTTCACCAAGCGGACCTAATAGACATCTACAGAACTCTCCACACCAAATCAACAGAATATACATTCTTTTCAGCACCACACCACACCTATTCCAAAATTGACCACACAGTTGGAAGTAAAGGACTCCTCAGCAAATGTAAAAGCACAGAAATTATAACAAACTGTCTCTCAGACCACAGTGCAATCAAACTAGAACTCAGGATTAAGAAACTCACTCAAAACTGCTCAACTACATGGAAACTGAACCACCTGCTCCTGAATGACTACTGGGTACGTAACGAAATGAAGGCAGAAATAAAGATGTTATTTGAAACCAACGAGAACAAAGACACAACATACCAGAATCTCTGGGATGCATTCAAAGCAGTGTGTAGAGGGAAATTTATAGCACTGAATGCCCACAAGAGAAAGCAGGAAAGATCCAAAATTGACACCCTAACATCACAATTAAAAGAACTAGAAAAGGAAGAGCAAACACATTCAAAAGCTAGCAGAAGGCAAGAAATAACTAAAATCAGAGCAGAACTGAAGGACATGGAGACACAAAAAAGCCTTCAAAAAATTAATGAATCCAGGAGCTGGTTGTTTGAAAACATCAACAAAATTGATAGGCTGCTAGCAAGACCAATAAAGAAGAAAAGAGAGAAGAATCAAATAGACGCAATAAAAAATGACAAAGGGGATATCACCACCCATCCCACAGAAATACAAACTACCATCAGAGAATACTACAAACACCTCTATGCAAATAAACTAGAAAATCTAGAAGAAATGGATAAATTCCTCGACACATACACCCTCCGAAGACTAAACCAGGAAGAAGCTGAATCTCTGAGTAGACCAATAACAGGATCTGAAATTGAGGCAATAATCAATAGCTTACCAACCAAAAAAAGTTCAGGACCACACGGACTGACAGCCGAAGTCTACCAGAGGTACAAGGAGGAACAGGTACCATTCCTTCTGAAACTATTCCAATCAACAGAAAAAGAGGCAATCCTCTCTAACTCATTTTATGAGGCCAGCATCATCCTAATACCAAAGCCGGGCAGAGACACAACCAAAAAAGAGAATTTTAGACCAATATCCTTGATGAACATTGATGCAAAAATCCTCAATAAAATACTGGCAAAAAGAATCCAGCAGCACATCAAAAAGCTTGTCCACCATGATCAAGTGGGCTTCATCCCTGGGATGCAAGGCTGGTTCAACATACGAAAATCAGTAAGCGTAATCCAGCATATAAACAGAACCAAAGACAAAAACCACATGATTATCTCAACAGATGCAGAAAAGGACTTTGACAAAATTCAACAACGCTTCATGCTAAAAACTCTCAATAAAGTAGGTATTGATGGGACGTATCTCAAAATAATAAGAGCTATCTATGACAAACCCACAGCCAATATCATACTGAATGGGCAAAAACTGGAAGCATTCCCTTTGAAAACTGGCACAAGACAGGGATGCCCTCTCTCACCACTCCTATTCAACATAGTGTTGGAAGTTCTGGCCAGGGCAATCAGGCAGGAGAAGGAAATAAAGGGCATTCAATTAGGAAAAGAGGAAGTCAAATTGTCCCTATTTGCAGATGACATGATTGTATATCTAGAAAACCCCATCGTCTCAGCCCAAAATCTGCTTAAGCTGATAAGCAACTTCAGCAAAGTCTCAGGATACAAAATCAATGTGCAAAAATCACAAGCATTCTTATACACCAATAACAGACAAACAGAGAGCCAAATCATGAGTGAACTCCCATTCACAATTGCTTCAAAGAGAATAAAATACCTAGGAATCCAACTTACAAGGGACGTGAAGGACCTCTTCAAGGAGAACTACAAACCACTGCTCAACAACATAAAAGAGGACACAAACAAATGGAAGAACATTCCATGCTCATGGGTAGGAAGAATCAATATCGTGAAAATGGCCATACTGTCCAAGGTAATTTATACATTCAATGCCATCCCCATCAAGCTACCAATGACTTTCTTCACAGAATTGGAAAAAACTACTTTAAAGTTCATATGGAACCAAAAAAGAGCCCGCATTGCCAAGACAATCCTGAGCCGAAAGAACAAAGCTGGAGGCATCACGCTACCTGACTTCAAACTGTCCTACAAGGCTACAGTAACCAAAACAGCATGGTACTGGTACCAAAACAGAGATATAGACCAACGAAACAGAACAGAGCCCTCAGAAATAATACCACACATCTACAACCATCTGATCTTTGACAAACCTGAGAAAAACAAGCAGTGGGGAAAGGATTCCCTGTTGAATAAATGGTGCTGGGAAAACTGGCTAGCCATATGTAGAAAGCTGAAACTGGATCCCTTCCTTACACCTTATACAAAAATTAATTCAAGATGGATTAAAGACTTACATGTTAGACCTAAAACCATAAAAACCCTGGAAGAAAACCTAGGCAATACTATTCAGGACACAGGCATGGGCAAGGACTTCATGTCTAAAACACCAAAAGCCATGGCAACAAAAGCCAAAATTGACAAATGGGATCTAATTAAACTCAAGAGCTTCTGCACAGCAAAAGAAACTACCATCAGAGTGAACAGGCAACCTACAGAATGGGAGAAAATTTTTGCAACCTACTCATCTGACAAAAGGCCTAGTATCAATAATCTACAAAGAACTCAAAGAAACTTACAAGAAAAAAACAAACAACCCCATCAAAAAATGGGCAAAGGTTATGAACAGACACTTCTCAAAAGAAGACATTTATGCAGACAACAGACACATGAAAAAATGCTCATCATCACTGGCCATCAGAGAAATGCAAATCAAAACCACAATGAGTTACCATCTCACACCTGTTAGAATGGCGATCATTAAAAAGTCAGGAAACAACAGGAGCTGCAGAGGATGTGGAGAAATAGGAACACTTTTATACCATTGGTGGGACTGTAAACTAGTTCAGCCATTGTGGAAGTCAGTGTGGCAATTCCTGAAGGATCTAGAACTAGAAATACCATTTGACCCAGCCATCCCATTACTGCGTATATACTGAAAGGATTATAAGTCATGCTGCTATAAAGACACATGCACACGTATGTTTATTGCAGCACTATTCACAATAGCAAAGACTTGGAACCAACCCAAATGTCCATCAATGATAGACTGGATTAAGAAAATGTGGCACATATACACCATGGAATACTATGCAGCTATAAAAAATGATGAGTTCATGTCCTTTGTAGGGACACGGATGAAGCTGGAAACCACCATTCTCAGCAAACTATCACAAGGACAAAAAACCAAACACCGCATGTTCTCACTCATAGGTGGGAATTGAACAATGAGAACACATGGACACAGGAAGGGGAACATCACACAGCGGGGCCTGTCACGGGCTGAGGGGAGAGGGGAGGGATAGCATTAGGAGGTATACCTAATGTAAATGACGAGTTAATGGGTGCAGCACACCAACATGGCACAGGTATACATATGTAACAAACCTGCACATTGTGCACATGTACCCTAGAACTTAAAGTATAATAATAATAATATAAAAAGAGCTTTGTAGAGGCTAGCTATTTTTGAAAATTAAAAAAAAGAAAAGAAAAACACATAATGTGTGACATGTGTTCTTGTTTTACATAAGATTATTTTTAGGGAGGAGCCAAGATGGCCGAATAGGAACAGCTCCGGTCTACAGCTCCCAGCGCAAGCGACGCAGAAGACGGGTGATTTCTGCATTTCCATCTGAGGTACCGTGTTCATCTCACTAGGGAGTGCCAGACAGTGGGCGCAGGTCAGTGGGTGAGCGCACTGTGCGCCAGCCGAAGCAGGGGCGAGGCATTGCCTCACTCGGGAAGCGCAAGGGGTCAGGGAGTTCCCCTTCCAGGGGTGACAGACGGCACATGGAAAATCGGGCCACTCCCACCCGAATACTGTGCTTTTCCGACGGGCTTAGGAACCGGTGCCCCAGGAGAGTATAGCCCGCACCTGGCTCAGAGGGTCCTACGCCCACGGAGTCTCACTGATTGCTAGCACAGCAGTCTGAGATCAAACAGCAAGTTGGCAGCGAGGCTGGGGGAGGGGCGCCCGCCATTGCCCAGGCTCGCTTAGGTAAACAAAGCAGCCTGGAAGCTTGAACTGGGTGGAGTCCACCACAGCTCAAGGAGGCCTGCCTGCCTCTGTAGGCTCCACCTCTGGGGGCAGGGCACAGACAAACAAAAAGACAGCAGTAACCTCTGCAGACTTAAATGTCCCTGTCTGACAGCTGTGAGGAGAGCAGTGGTTCTCCCAGCACGCAGCTGGAGATCTGAGAACCGGCTGACTGCCTCCTCAAGTGGGTTCCTGACCCCTGACCCCCGAGCAGCCTAACTGGGAGGCATCCCCCAGCAGGGGCAGACTGACACCTCACACGGCCAGCCAGGTACTCCAACAGACCTGCAGCTGAGGGTTCTGTCTGTTAGAAGGAAAACTAACAGAAAGGACATCCACACCAAAAACCCATCTGTACATCACCATCATCAAAGACCAAAAGTAGATAAAACCACAAAGATGGGGAAAAAACGGAGCAGAAAAACTGGAAACTCTAAAAACCAGAGTACCTCTCCTCCTCCAAAGGAACGCAGTTCCTCACCAGCAACGGAACAAAGCTGGACGGAGAATGACTTTGACGAGCTGAGAGAAGAAGGCTTCAGACGATCAAATTACTCCGAGCTACGGGAGGATATTCAAACCAAAGGCAAAGAAGTTGAAAACTTTGAAAAAAATTTAGAAGAATATATAACTAGAATAACCAATACAGAGAAGTGCTTAAAGGAGTTGATGGAGCTGAAAACCAAGGCTCGAGAACTACGTGAAGAATGCAGAAGCCTCAGGAGCCGATGCGATCAAATGGAAGAAAGGGTATCAGCCCTGGAAGATGAAATGAATGAAATGAAGCGAGAAGGGAAGTTTAGAGAAAAAAGAATAAAAAGAAACGAGCAAAGCCTCCAAGAAATGTGGGACTATGTGAAAAGACCAAATCTACGTCTGATTGGTGTACCTGAAAGTGACGGGGAGAATGGAAACAAGTTGGAAAACACTCTGCAGGATATTATCCAGGAGAACTTCCCCAATCTAGCAAGGCAGGCCAACATTCAGATTCAGGAAATACAGAGAACGCCACAAAGATACTCCTCGAGAAGAGCAACTCCAAGACACATAATTGTCAGATTCACCAAAGTTGAAATGAAGGAAAAAATGTTAAGGGCAGCCAGAGAGAAAGCTCGGGTTACCATCAAAGGGAAGCCCATCAGACTAACAGCGGATCTCTCGGCAGAAACCCTACAAGCCAGAAGAGAGTGGGGGCCAATATTCAACATTCTTAAAGAAAAGAATTTTCAACCCAGAATTTCATATCCTGCCAAACTAAGCTTCATAAGTGAAGGAGAAATAAAATACTTTACAGACAAGCAAATGCTGAGAGATTTTGTCACCACCAGGCCTGCCCTAAAAGAGCTCCTGAAGGAAGTGCTAAACATGGAAAGGCACAACCGGTACCAGCCACTGCAAAATCATACCGAAATGTAAAGACCATCGAGACTAGGAAGAGACTGCATCAACTAACGAGCAAAATAACCAGCTAACATCATAATGACAGGATCAGATTCACAAATAACAATATTAACTTTAAATGTAAATGGACTAAATGCTCCAATTAAAAGTCACAGACTGGCAAATTGGATAAAGACTCAAGACCCATCAGTGTGCTGTATTCAGGAAACCCATCTCATGTGCAGAGACACACATAGGCTCAAAATAAAAGGATGGAGGAAAATCTACCAAGCAAATGGAAAACAAAAAAAGGCAGGGGTTGCAATCCTAGTCTCTGATAAAACAGACTTTAAACCAACAAAGATCAAAAGAGACAAAGAAGGCCATTACATAATGGTAAAGGGATTAATTCAACAAGAAGAGCTAACTATCCTAAATATATATGCACCCAATACAGGAGCACCCAGATTCATAAAGCAAGTCCTGAGTGACCTACAAAGAGACTTAGACTCCCACACATTAATAATGGGAGACTTTAACACCCCACTGTCAACATTAGACAGATCAATGAAACAGAAAATCAACAAGGATACCCAGGAATTGAACTCAGCTCTGCACCAAGCAGACCTAATAGACATCTACAGAACTCTCCACCCCAAATCAACAGAATATACATTTTTTTCAGCACCACACCACACCTATTCCAAAATTGACCATATACTTGGAAGTAAAGCTCTCCTCAATAAATGTAAAAGAACAGAAATTGTAACAAACTGTCTCTCAGATCACAGTGCAATCAAGCTAGAACTCAGGATTAAGAATCTCACTCAAAACCGCTCAACTACGTGGAAACTGAACAACCTGCTCCTGAATGACTACTGGGTACATAACGAAATGAAGGCAGAAATAAAGATGTTCTTTGAAACCAACGAGAACCAAGACACAACATACCAGAATCTCTGGGATGCATTCAAAGCAGTGTGTAGAGGGAAATTTATAGCACTAAATGCCCACAAGAGAAAGCAGGAAAGATCCAAAATTGACACCCTAACATCACAATTAAAAGAGCTAGAAAAGCAAGAGCAAACACATTCAAAAGCTAGCAGAAGGCAAGAAATAACTAAAATCAGAGCAGAACTGAAGGAAATAGAGACACAAAAAACCCTTCAAAAAATAAATGAATCCAGGAGCTGGTTTTTTGAAAGGATCAACAAAATTGATAGACCGCTAGCAAGATTAATAAAGAAAAAAAGAGAGAAGAATCAAATAGATGCAATAAAAAATGATAAAGGGGATATCACCACCGATCCCACAGAAATACAAACAACCATCAGAGAATATTACAAACACCTCTATGCAAATAAACTGGAAAATCTAGAAGAAATGGATAAATTCCTCAACACATACACCCTCCCAAGACTAAACCAGGAAGAAGTTGAATCTCTGAATAGACCAATAACAGGAGCTGAAATTGTGGCAATAATCAATAGCTTACCAACCAAAAAAAGTCCAGGACCAGATGGGTTCACAGCCGAATTCTACCAGAGGTACAAGGAGGAGCTGGTACCATTCCTTCTGAAACTATTCCAATCAATAGAAAAAGAGGGAATCCTCCCTAACTCATTTTATGAGGCCAGCATCATCCGGATACCAAAGCCTGGCAGAGACACAACAAAAAAAGAGAATTTTAGACCAATATCCTTGATGAACATTGATGCAAAAATCCTCAATAAGATACTGGCAAACAGAATCCAGCAGCACATCAAAAAGCTTATCCACCATGATCAAGTGGGCTTCATCCCTGGGATGCAAGGCTGGTTCAATATATGCAAATCAATAAATGTAATCCAGCATATAAACAGAACCAAAGACAAAAACCACATGATTATCTCAATAGATGCAGAAAAGGCCTTTGACAAAATTCAACAACCCTTCATGCTAAAAACTCTCAATAAATTAGGAATTGATGGGACGTATCTCAAAATAATAAGAGCTATTTATGACAAACCCACAGCCAATATCGTTCTGAATGGGCAAAAACTGGAAGCATTCCCTTTGAAAACTGGCACAAGACAGGGATGCCCTCTCTCACCACTTCTATTCAACATAGTGTTGGAAGTTCTGGCCAGGGCAATTAGGCAGGAGAAGGAAATAAAGGGTATTCAATTAGGAAAAGAGGAAGTCAAATTGTCCTTGTTTGCAGATGACATGATAGTATATCTAGAAAACCCCATTGTCTCAGCCCAAAATCTCCTTAAGCTGATAAGCAACTTCAGCAAAGTCTCAGGATACAAAATCAATGTGCAAAAATCACAAGCATTCTTATACATCAATAACAGACAAACAGAGAGCCAAATCATGAGTGAACTCCCATTCACAATTGCTTCAAAGAGAATAAAATACCTAGGAATCCAACTTACAAGGGATGTGAAAGACCTCTTCAAGGAGAACTACAAACCACTGCTCAAGGAAATAAAAGAGGATACAAACAAATGGAAGAACATTCCATGCTCATGGGTAGGAAGAATCAATATCATGAAAATGGCCATCCTTCCCAAGGTAATTTACAGATTCAATGCCATCCCCATCAAGCTACCAATGACTTTCTTCACAGAATTGGAAAAAACTACTTTAAAGTTCATATGGAACCAAAAAAGAGCCCGCATCGCCAAGTCAATCCTAAGCCAAAAGAACAAAGCTGGAGGCATCACACTACCTGACTTCAAACTATACTACAAGGCTACAGTAACCAAAACAGCATGGTACTGGTACCAAAACAGAGATATAGATCAATGGAACAGAACAGAGCCGTCAGAAATAATGCCACATATCTACAAGTATCTGATCTTTGACAAACCTGACAAAAACAAGAAATGGGGAAAGGATTCCCTATTTAATAAATGGTGCTGGGAAAACTGGCTAGCCATATGTAGAAAGCTGAAACTGGATCCCTACCTTACACCTTATACAAAAATCAATTCAAGATGGATTAAAGACTTAAATGTTAGACCTAAAACCATAAAAACCCTAGAAGAAAACCTAGGCATTACCATTCAGGACATAGGCATGGGCAAGGACTTCATGTCTAAAACACCAAAAGCAATGGCAACAAAAGCCAAAATTGACAAATGGGATCTAATTAAACTAAAGAGCTTCTGCACAGCAAAGGAAACTACCATCAGAGTGAACAGGCAACCTACAAAATGGGAGAACATTTTCGCAACCTACTCATCTGACAAAGGGCTAATATCCAGAATCTACAATGAACTCCAACAAATTTACAAGAAAAAAACAAACAACCCCATCAAAAAGTGGGCGAAGGACATGAAGAGACACTTCTCAAAAGAAGACATTTATGCAGCCAAAAAACATATGAAAAAATGCTCACCATCACTGGCCATCAGAGAAATGCAAATCAAAACCACAATGAGATACCATCTCACACCAGTTAGAATGGCAATCATTAAAAAGTCAGGAAACAACAGGTGCTGGAGAGGATGTGGAGAAATAGGAACACTTTTACACTGTTGGTGGGACTGTAAACTAGTTCAACCCTTGTGGAAGTCAGTGTGGCGATTCCTCAGGGATCTAGAACTAGAAATTCCATTCGACCCAGCCATCCCATTACTGGGTATATACCCAAAGGACTATAAATCATGCTGCTATAAAGACACATGCACACGTATGTTTATTGCCGCATTATTCACAATAGTAAAGACTTGGAACCAACCCAAATGTCCAACAATGATAGACTGGATTAAGAAAATGTGGCACATATACACCATGGAATACTATGCAGCCATAAAAAAGGATGAGTTCACGTCCTTTGTAGGGACATGGATGAAACTGGAAATCATCATTCTCAGTAAACTATCGCAAGAACAAAAAACCAAACACCGCATATTCTCACTCATAGGTGGGAATTGAACAATGAGAACACATGGACACAGGAAGGGGAACATCACACTTCGGGGACTGTTGTGGGGTGGGGGGAGGGGGGAGGGATAGCATTGGGAGATATACCTAATGCTAGATGACAAGTTGGTGGGTGCAGCGCACCAGCATGGCACATGTATACATATGTAACTTACCTGCACATTGCGCACATGTACCATAAAACCTAAAGTATAATAATGATAATAATAATAATAATAATAAAAGAAAAAAAAAAAAAAGAAAAAAAAAAAAGATTATTTTTAGATATATCATTACGCATATTATATAATATGATATATAGATAGATAGGGATATCCCATACTGTGTCTATTTTTTATTTTTTTTAGAGATAGGGTCTCACTCTGTCACCCAAGCTGCAGTGCAGTGGCATCTTCTTAGCTTGCTGCAGCCTGGAACTCCTTGGCTCAAGTGATACTCCTGCCTCAGTCTCCCAAGTGGCTGGGACTAGAGGCATGCCCCATCACACCTGGCTAATTTTTTAAATTTTTTATAGTGACTGGGTCTCACTATGTTGGTGACGTTGATCTTCAACTCCTGGCCTCAAGTGATCTTCCTGCCTCGCCCCTGCAAAGTGCTGGGATAACAGGTGTGAGCCACCACGCCCGGCTTCTTTACATCTTTATTAATTATAATCAACATATGTTAGACTGAGCATATTTAACATATATGATCTAATAAGTTTTGGTATCACACCTGTGAAACAATCATTATAGTAATGATAATGAACATCTGTATTACAAACAAAAATATCCTCGGGCTCCTTTGAATTTCCGGAATTTTAATAAACGTAATCTTACTCCCTGCACCCTTTTTTTTTTTTTTGGTTTAGCTTCTTTCAGACAGCATATTTTCAGATGCATTTATGTTGTCGTAAGTATCAACAATTCATTTCTTTTTAATGCGCTGTAGTATTCCATTGTATGGACATAGCACAATTTCATAATTCATCTCCCTGTTGATGGACACTTGGGTTGTCTTCAGGCTTTTGGCTACTACAAATAAATTTGCTATGAATATTCATAAACAAGTAATCATATGAAAATATATTTTCTTTTCTCCTGTGTATGTCTTGGAGTGGAATGGCTGGTTTATGGGAGGTGAATATTTAACTGGGTAAGCGACTACCAAACCAATTTCCAAAGTGTTTCCATCATTCAGAAGTTCCACATCATTGCTAGCACTGGGTATAGCCAGTTATTTTAATTTCAATCATGCTCATGTATCTACAACAGTATTTAAATTTGATTTTAATCTGCATTTCCTGAATGATAAATGATGGTATCTTTTTGTGTGGTTGTTAGCCATCTGCATACCTTCTTTGGTGAGGTAGTCTGTTGAAGTCTTTTTTCCATATTTATGGTTGAGTATTTGCCTTCTTATAATTGAGTTATAAGACTTCTTTATGGTCTAGAAGTGTCCTGTGTTGGATACAGATATATGAATTCTAAATATTTTATCACAGACTGTGGATTTCTCTTTCAATTTCAAAAGAATGGCTTTTAAAGGCCAAAAACTTTAATTGTGGTGGAATCAAATGTATTAATTTTTTTCTTTTATAGTTTGTGGTTTGGGTGTCTCATTTTGAAAATCTTTGGCTAAACCAAAAAGATGAAGAAAGTTGTAATTTCCTCAAAGAGGGCATTACATAAGGGTAAAGGGTTCAATTCAACAAGAAGGCTTAGCAATCCTAAATATATATGCACCCAACAATAGCAGCACTGGCACCCAACAACAGGATCATTCAGATTCATAAAACAAGTTCTTAGAGACCGACAGAGGGTCTTAGATAACCACAAAGTAATGGTGGGAGACTTCAACACCCCACTGACAGTATTAGACAGATCATCAGGCAGAAAACTAACAAAGTTACCCGGGATCTGAACGGTATACTTGACCAAATAGACTGAACAGACTATTCTACAGGACTCTACACCCCAAAACAACAGTATGTGCATTCTTCTCATCTGCACATGAAACATGCTGTAAAACTGACCACACAATTGGTCATAAATAAATTTTCAGCAAAATAAAAAAAAAAAACGAAAAATTACCAACCACCCTCTCAGACCACAATACAATAAAAACAGAAATCAATACTAAGAAGATCATTTAAAACCATACAATAACAAGGATATTAAACAACCTGCTCCTGAGTGACTTTTGGGTAAACAATGAAATTAAGGCAGAAATCAAGAAATTCTTTGAAATTAATGAAAACAAAGCTACCACATACCAGAATCTCCGGGGCACTGTTAAAGCAGTGTTAAGAGGAAAGTTTTTAGTGCAAAATGCCCATGTCAAAAAGTTAGAGACATCTCAAATTAATAATCTGACATCATACCTAGAGGAACTAGAAAAACGAGAGCAAGCCAACCCCAAAGCTAGCAGAAAACAAGAAGTAACAAAAATCAGAACTTAACTGAATGAATTTAAGTTGCAAAAAACCATACAAAAGATCAATGAAACCAGGTGTTGGTTATTTGAAAGAAAAAATAAGACTGATAAACCCCTATCTAGACTAATTTAAAAAAAGAGAGAGAAGATCCTAATAAACACACTCAGAAATGACACAGTGGACCTTACCACCAACCCCAGAGAAATACCGAAAAACCCCAGAGACTGTTATGAACACCTGTATAGACACAAAGTAGAAAACCTACAAGAAATCAATAAATTCCTCCCAAATCAATCAAATGCACCCTCCCAAGATGGAGCCGGGAAGAAATTGGTTCCTGAACACACCAATAATGAGCTCTGAAATTGATTCAGGAATAAATAGCCTAACAACAACAACAACAAAACAACAACAACAACAAGACGACAACAACAACAACAAGAAAAAAGGACCTGAGGAATTCACAGCTAATTCTACCAGATGTACAAAGAAGAGCTGGTGCTATTCCTACAGAAACTATTCAAAAAAAAAAAAAAAAACTGAGGGGGAGGGACTTCTCCCCAACTCATTCTACGAGGCCAGCATCATTTTGATACCAAAATCTGGCAGAGACACACAGACAACAAAAGAAAACTTCAGGCCAATATCCTTGATGAACATAGATGCAAAAATCCTCAGCAAAACACTGGCAATCCGAACCTAGCAGCACATCAAAAAGCTAATCCACCACGATCAAGTAGGCTCCATCCCCGGGATGCAAGTTTGGTTCAACATACGAAAATCAATAACTGTGATTCATCATGTACACAGATCTAAAGACAAAAAACGTATGGTGATCTCAATAGATGCAGAAAAGGCTTTTGATAAAAGTTAACATCTCTTCATGGTAAAAACTCTCAATAAACTAGATATTGAAGGAACATACCTCAAAATAATGAAAATCCATCTGTGACAAACCCACGGCCCATATCATACTGAATGGGCAAAAGCTGGACGCATTCTCCTTGTAAACCGGCACAAGACAAGGTTGCCCTCTCTCATCACTCATACTCAACATAGTATTGGAAGACCTGGTCAGGGCGACCAGGCAAGAGAAATAAATAAAGTGTATCCAAATAGGAAGAAAGGAAGCCAAAACACCTCTGTTTGCAGATGACATGATTCTATATCTAGAAAACCCCATAGTCTTGGCCGAAAAGCTCCTTCAGCTGATAAACAACTTGAGTGAAGTTGTAGGATACAAAATCAATGTACAAAGATCACTAGCATTCCTATACACCACCACCAACCAAACTGAGAGCCAAATCAGAAAGGCAATCCCATTCCCAATTGCCACACACACAAAAATAAAACACCTAGGAATACAGCTAACCAGGGAGGTGAAAGATCTCCACAATGAGAATTACAAAACACTGCTCAAAGAAATCAGAGCAGACATGAACATATGGAAAAACATCCCATGCTCATGGATAGGAAGAACCAATAGCATTAAAGTGGCTACACTGCCTAAACCAATTTATAGATTCAATGCTATTCCCATCGAACTACCAAGGACATTCTTCATAGAGCTAGAAACAATTATTTAAAAATGTACATGGAATCAGAAAAGGAGCCCAGATAGCCAAGGCAATCGTAAGCTAAAAGAACTATACTGCAAGGCTACAGTGACCAAAACAGCATGGTACCGGTACTGGTACAGAAACAGGCACATAGACCAATGGAATAGAATAGAGAGGCCATAAATAATGTCGCACATCTACAACCAGCTTTTTTTTTTTTTTTTTTTTTTGACAAAGCTGACAAAAACAAGCGGTGGGAAAAAGACTCCATATTCTATCAATGGTGCTGTGATAACTGGCTAGCCATATGCAGAGGATTGAAGCTGGACCCCTTCCTTACACTATCTACAAAAATCCACATGAGATGGATTAAAGGCTTTAATGTAAAACCCAACACCATAAAAACCCTGGAAGACAACCTAGGCAACACCATCCTGGGCATAGGAGCAGGCAAAGATCTCAAGACAAAGGCACCAAAAGCAATCACAACAAGAGTAAAAATTGACACATGGGATCTACTTAAACTTAGAGCTTCTGCACAGCAAGAGAAAGTATCAACAGAGTAAGCAGACAACCTACAAAGTGGGAGAAAATTTTTGCAACACTATTCATCTAACAGAGGTCTGACATCCAGCATCTATAAAAAGCCTAAACAAATGCACAAGAGAAAAACACACAACCCCATTAATAAGGGGGCAAATGACATGAACAGACACTTCTCAAAAGAAGACATACATGTAGCCAAGAAGTATATGAAAAACAGCTCAATATCACTGATCATTAGAGAAATGCAAATCAAAACCACAATGAGATACCATCTCATAACAGTCAGAATGGCTATTACTAAAAACAAAAAATAGCAGATGCTGGCGAGGTTGCCGAGAAAAGGAAACCCATACACGCTGTTGGCGGGAGTGTACATTAGTTCAACCATTGTGGAAAGCAGTATGGCAATTCCTCAAAGAGCTAAAAGCAGAACTACCATTTGACCCAGCAATCCTATTACTGGGTATAGAGCCAGAGGAATATAAAGCATTCTACCATAAAGACACATGCACCTGGACTATTCGCTGCAGCACTGCTCACAATAGCAAAAACGTGGAATCAACATAAATGCCTATCAATGACAGACTGGATACGGAAAATGTGGTGCATATACACCATGGAATATTATGCAGCCATAAAAAAACAACAAGGCCATGTCTTTTGTGGGAACAGGCATGGAGCTGGAGGCTTAAGCTCAGCAAACTAACGCAGGAACAGAAAAGCAAATCCCACATGTTCTCACTTATCATTGGGAGCTAAATGATAAGAACTTATGAACACAAAGAAGGAAACAACAGACACTGGGGTCTCCTTAAGGGGGAGGGTGGGATGACGGAGAGGAGCAGAAAAGAGATAACTATTGGATACTGAGTTCAATACCAGGGTGATGTAGTCATGTGTGCAACAAACCCCCGTGACACGTGTTTATCTATGTAACAAACCTTCACATGTACCCCCAAACATAAAAGTTTTAAAAAATGTTACAGTGCAAGTCTATTGATGATCAATTCTTTCAACTTCTGTATGTCTAAACACCTGCTATTTTAACTTCATTTGAAAAGATGTTCATTGAGTACAGACTTAAGAATTGACATTTATTTTTATTTCACGATTTTAAAGATGGTGTGCCACATGACTTCTGACTTGCCTATTGCTAATGAGAAGTGTGCTGTCATTCTTTTCTTTGGACATCTAAATGTTTCTTATGGTTTTCTTCTGATTTTCTAGTTACTTAGGAGAAAGGGTAAATCTCTGGGAGAGCAGATAGGTAAAATGTCAGGAATGCGCACCATGGATTCTCTGTGCATAGCACCTTGGACATACTTTAGATTATGTGTGGCAACGTGGATGCCTCCTGAAAGCACAGGGCTCAGTGAAAAGAAAATTAAGAAATCTGGTGGATACTTGTATTTCCAGCCATGATGGATTAACAGGAACCGGATTTACCGTCTCGCCTAAATACGTATAAACCAAAAAAATTATAAGGCTTAACGTCATGGCACCACCTGCATACGAGACAGTGATCCCTGAGAGGAAGGGAACCTGACCAGGTGAGCCCTCTGATCGCCCAATTCCACCAACTTCTTGCCCGGATAGAGTTTGCAGGCTGCAGCACAGGGGAGCTGAACACAACAGAGCCCGGTGGACGGTCTGAGTGAAGGAGACAGAGTTGAGAGCTCAAGAGGTCCATAGGACCAGAATTTGCCGGGAGTAATGGGGAGGAGACAGCTGCACAGAGAGGCAGCTCTGGAGACCCTTCAGAGCTTGCCCTTCTGGATGCAGCGTATCAGAAAGGGGGAGTGGTGATCGATGACTCCCAGTTTCTGGAGTGAGTGGTTGTGTGGATAATGGCGCCATTTACTGAGACTGTGAAGATGGGTGGGGTGGGGGGAAACAGGAGCGATGGGGATGTGTGAGTGTATGGGAGGAGTGAGTATACCGAGTGACCAGTTTTGGACAGGCAAACCACGAAGAGCCTTTGAGACTTCCAAGTGGAGATGCCATGTAGGTGGGTGAATGTATGTACTTGGACCTCAAAAGTGAAGTTCAGACTGGGGTTGTAGATTTTTTGGAGTGATTAGCACGTAGCACTTTCTGAAGGCTTTCGTTTGTAGGGTGTGTTCCTCTCCCGCAGAGGACATGTTACAGGGGAAGGGCTGAAGAGGCACAGGCAGCTGACAGGAGAGATTGATATACAACAGCTGGAGAAAGCCACAGAGCCAGGCAGAATGGATACTGGTCAGCGGAGAGTAAAAGCTGCTGTCCTAGCAATACCTTCCATTCATACACAGGGGTCCTGGCGAGGAGGCTGACATAAAAACAAATATAAAAATCTACTACGAATTTTACAAACAGTCCAGGTTCGACTGCAGATGAGACCACAGCATTTTCTGCCTCAAAAGACATCCAAGTGGAGATGTTACGTAGGCAGGTGAACGTACTATGCACTTGGACCTCAAAAGTGAAGTTTGAACTGGGCTTGTAGATTGTGGAGTAATTAGCTCAGACACACAGGTGTCTAATTGTCCTGGCGGACACCAGGTGGGTCTCAGCGGCAGCGTGATTGTATCACTGATAAGGAAGAGGGCTGACAATCTGAGTAGAGAGTGGACCCGGTGGAGCAATTCTCATACCTGGATGGACCCACATAGAGCCGCAGAGGCTGGGGGCGAGGCGGGGGGAGGCTCTGTCTCCCTGTGTCCTGAATGCAGAGCATGAGCTTAGGCCTTCTACAGCACAAACCTTGCTTCTTTGGGACAGATGTTGGCGTGGGGGAGGCCTGTCACTCAAACGGAGGAGGCAGTGCCTCTGTCCCCAGGTCCGGAAGACCCAGGCCCAAATTTTGCATTTTCTGTTTCCTGGCTCTGTGGTCTAGTTCATGCAATGTGTCTGTGCCTCAGCTTCCTGATCTGCCAAATGGGGATGCTGACATCCACTTCCCAGCGCTGCTGTGAGAGGAAGAAAAGCCCCAGCACAGATCCCTCTGTGACATACAAGCTGCATAAAGGGTAGCTGAGGAAGCAGATGTTCCCAGTATGTCTGGGGGCCAGAGAGTTGGCTAGTGGAGAAGCACACAAAGCGAAGTGCCATCCTCTGGCCATGTCCATTTCGTAGCCCCGCAGGTTGAGGATTTCCACTTGTTGCAGTTAGAGACCCAGCTTATTAATTGTGAGACCTCACTAATTGTGACCTAAGGGGTCGTGCCGGGGAAACGGGGCATAGTGTATCCCAGACTAGGCTGGAGGAGTTTGGGTGAAAGGGCAGGGCAGGACAGAGAAGCATTGTGCAAAAGTGGGGCGATTGAGAAGAGATGATCGGGTGGGTCGAGCTGCACTGCAGGGTATGAGTGTGCGCGCCCGCGGTAGGAGGAGGAGGAGGAGAGGTGAAGTGGATCTGGCGGGAAGAGCCCCCCCACCCTACCTTCGACCCCACCGCCCACCCACCCGCGGAATCGCATGCGCACTGGAGACCTGGAGGAAAGGGCTTTTGTTGGGAAAGCGGGCGGGCTGGAGGGGTCCGCGCATGCGCAGGCTACCCAGCCGCGGGGGGTGCACGGAGAAAAGGGGCGGGGTGGTCCGGGCTGCTGTGCTGGCAGCAGTAGGCGAGGGCGCGGCTGCGGGGTTCCTGGTGCTGAGGACGGACGCCATTGGAGCCCCCGAGAAGGTAAGGATCCAGCCCCAGACAGGACCGGGAGAGGGCGAGTGGAACCCGACACGCTGCGCCCTCCCTCCGCCTCCGGATCTGAACAAAGCCCAAGCACTCAGAACCGGAACCCCATTAGACCCAAGGTCTAGATAGGAGCCCCCATCACCATCAGACCCAGGCGCCCCGATCTGAGCCCTACTGAAACCGGAGCCCAGGATCCTCACCCCTTTAGCAGACCCGTGTGTTCCGAGCTGAGCTCCCTCGGACCTGAGGCCCCACCCCCACCCCAACCACTCCTAGATTACTCGAACGGAGCTGACCGCTTGCCCCCTTCCTGGAGTGCCCAGTCCTCGCGTTTGAGATCTGCAGCGCTAGGTGATTGGAGCCTCACCTAGGTCTGAGGCCCCCACTCCATCCGCCTCTAGTGCTCGAGTCTGAGCCCCACCTAGGCCCCCCGCCCGGACCTAGCCAAAGGTCCCTGGGGTTCTGTTTCGCAGAGCTTACGGCTTGCCACTGTCCCCGTTGTCTGAGCTCTCCCGTCTGCTCCCCCTTCATCCTGGTCGCCTTCTCTGGCCCTTAAATCCAAACCCTTTGTTTCTCTCTTCCCCAATGCATCCCCTTTGGGACTCTTCGGACCCCGGCCCTCCAGAACACCCCCTCGTCAAATCTAGCCGCTGGGATGGCGAGCCTGCCCATCCTAAACTCCGCTTTCAGTGCGGCGCCTCCTGCGACCTCCTCTGTCCCTTTCCTTGGGCTCTGTCCCTGACCAGGTCTACCGCATCAGAAAGCCAAACCGTCTCCCCCCCACTTCCCCCCCCCCCCGCCCCCTACTGCCTAATATTGCCTAGTAACCTGATGATTGTTGCCCCTCACCTCCCGGGAGATCCCGCCTCCCATTGGATCCCGCCCCCTCCCCCTGCAGCTGCTTCACCCTCCCTCTCAGGCTGAGCTCTCATCTCCCTGGGACCCGCAGCATGGCTGAGGGAAGCTTCAGCGTGCAATCGGAAAACTACAGTGTTGAAGACATGGATGAAGGTAGCGACGAAGTCGGGGAGGAAGAGATGGTTGAAGGCAACGACTATGAAGAATTCGGTGCGTTTGGTGGCTATGGCACCCTCACCAGCTTTGACATCCATATCCTCAGAGCCTTCGGAAGCTTGGGTCCAGGTCTTCGCATCTTATCGGTGAGGCCCCTTCCTGGCCACCTGCTGGCCTGGGCCTTTCCCCTGTGAATGGGGGAGGGAGGAGCGGGGAGCAAGGAGGGTTGTGTGGGAAAGGACTGCCCAGCTTCCCCAAGCCTTCCCTCCCCTGCTCGGAAGAAGAAGATTTGGAAAGGTCTTGGGGTGTTCAGGGCTGACTGCTAGGAAGAGGCTGGCCAGCACAGGGAAGCTAACACAAGTATGTCGTCGAGTGGCCTGCCTTCTCCAACCCCTCTCTCTGGCCTTGCAGAATGAGCCCTGGGAACTGGAAAACCCTGTGCTGGCCCAGACCCTGGTGGAGGCATTGCAGCTGGATCCGGAAACACTTGCCAATGAGACGGCCGCCCGTGCTGCCAACATAGCCCGCGCCGCCGCCTCCAACCGTGCGGCTCGGGCCGCTGCCGCCGCTGCCCGTACCGCCTTCAGTCAGGTGGTCGCTAGCCACCGGGTGGCCACGCCGCAGGTCTCAGGAGAGGATACCCAGCCCACGACCTACGCCGCCGAGGCTCGGGGGCCCACCCCTGAGCCACCCCTTGCTTCTCCGCAGACCTCCCAGATGTTAGTCACCAGTGAGATGGCTGCCCCCGGGGCTCCGGCAACCTCCGCACAGTCCCAGACAGGCTCCCAGGCCGAGGAGGCTGCTACCGAGGGCCCTAGTAGCGCCTGTGCTTTCTCTCAGGCTCCGTGTGCCAGGGAGGTGGACGCCAACCGGCCCAGCACAGCCTTCCTGGGTCAGAATGATGTCTTTGATTTCACTCAGCCGGCAGGTGTCAGTGGCATGGCCTTTCCGCGCCCCAAGAGACCTGCCCCAGCCCAAGAGGCTGCCACAGAGGGCCCCAGTGCTGCCTCCGGTGTGCCCCAGACGGGACCTGGCAGGGAGGTGGCAGCCACCCGGCCCAAGACCACCAAGTCGGGGAAGGCGCTGGCCAAGACTCGGTGGGTGGAGCCTCAGAATGTTGTGGCAGCAGCTGCTGCCAAGGCCAAGATGGCCACGAGCATCCCTGAGCCGGAAGGTGCAGCTGCTGCCACTGCTCAGCACAGTGCTGAGCCCTGGGCCAGGATGGGAGGCAAGAGGACCAAGAAGGTGAGAGCCCCCTGCCCCCTGCCACCTCCACACCCCCTTGCTCCTGTCCTTTCCTTCTCCTCCCTTTCCTGCTCCTCTCCTCCCTCTCCTCTCCCCCTTCTTCCTCTCTTCTCCTCTTTCCCCTCCTTCTCTCCTCACCTCCCCTTCTCCTCCCCTCCTCTCCTCTCAGCTAGTCCATGTTTCTCCAACACAAGTTTGCTGAGCATGTTTTCACTCCACGTAGTCCCTACCCTCAGGACTGGTGGGAGAAGAGGCTGGCTCAGTGCCTGGCACTTAGTAAGCACGCAGCACATGCCAGCAGCTGCTGGTACTGCTCTCATTTCCAAGAGCCTGCTACGGGTGAGGTGCGTGCCGGGTGCTTTGGCACGGGGAGCCTGGTAGCCCTGGGTCTCTCCTCTCTCGAATGATACAGTCCAAGCACCTGGATGATGAGTATGAGAGCAGCGAGGAGGAGAGAGAGCCTCCTGCGGTCCCACCCACCTGGAGAGCATCACAGCCCTCATTGACGGTGCGGGCTCAGTTGGCCCCTCGGCCCCCGATGGCCCCGAGGTCCCAGATACCCTCAAGGCATGTACTGTGCCTGCCCCCCCGCAACGTGACCCTTCTGCAAGAGAGGGTAAGAAGCCCACCCTCCCCCATCTCCCTCCTCTCCTCCCTTGTGGGCCACGTCTCTGCTGTCACCCATGCCTTGACCTCCCCGCGTGTTCCTCCTTCTCCAGGCAAATAAGTTGGTGAAATACCTGATGATTAAGGACTACAAGAAGATCCCCATCAAGCGCGCAGGTAGGCAGCCTGTGCCCTCTTCGCCATCCCCTAGTCTGTGGGCATCCCTTTGCTTGCGTGCCGCGGCTGGTCCCTCCGTAGCCACGGGACGGGGTCCTGGCTGCGCCACCCTCGGCAGGGCTGACCAAGGGGCTACAGCTCTATGACCCCTGCTCAGCCCAGGTGCTTTCTCCAACTCTTCCCCCTCCTGCAGACATGCTGAAGGATGTCATCAGAGAATATGACGAACATTTCCCTGAGATCATTGAACGAGCAACGTACACCCTGGAAAAGGTGGGTGCAGGATGGGAGCAGCTCTGTGGAGGAAGAGCGGGCATGGGGGTGGGGTGACCCTGCAGCCCCTCAAGGCGCAGTCTCTGGAGCCATCTCTCACCTCTCCGACTCTGAGCTTCCACTGCACTGGCAGTTTGACTCGTGCTTCCTGCCCTCGGCTTCTCTCTCTCATGCTCTCTGAGTGTCTCGCTGTCTGGCCAGGTGGGTCTCATCGCCTCTGCCAGCGTCAGCTCCCACAGCGAAGGTCTTCCGTGTGCTGTCTTCTTCTGCCCTCGCTCACGAGTTTGGATTCCTTGCTGAGGAGCAGTTCTAACCGGGAATCACTGTCTGCCGGCAGGATGCCCAGCATGGGGTTTGGATCTCACACTCTGTTTTCTCCCCCATGTAGAAGTTTGGAATCCACCTGAAAGAGATCGACAAGGAAGAACACCTGTATATTCTTGTCTGCACACGGGACTCCTCAGCTCGCCTCCTTGGAAAGTAAGAAAGGGAAAGCGGGTCGTGGCCTTCCTCGGTGGTGTCCCTTCCCTGCCCACACCCCTTCAGTGAAGCAGGAAGACGGGGCTTGAGTGCGGCGCACGGCTCCCACACACAGCGAGGGCTGCCTGGTGACTGCTGGATGAAAGGAATGATAGCCTGGGGGTGAGGCCTTGCTGCCATCAGGTCTCCCCAAGCTGCTGCCGGGCTTTATCCCCAAAGCTTCGGAGGAAAGCGGCTTGCCTCTTCCTCCTGCCTGCCTGGCCTGGGCCCAGCAGAGCTGGCCTAGGGGAGAGCTTCCTCTTCAGTGTAGGTCCTGATGTGGAAGGGGCAGGAAAGGTCTGGAGCCATCTCTGGACACACGTTTGCCATTTGCAGAGCTTCGGCTCCCTGCCTCGCCCTGTCCTCTGCAGAACCCTGTCAGGGAAGTGTTAGTACCCATGTTTTATAGAGGAGGTGATTAAGTCTCAGGCGGAGGTGCGAATGGTCTGCCAGCAGCTAGTGAACTGTGCCCTGTCCTGGGAAGAGTTCCCCTCAAGCTGGGAAACCTGAGAGAGGCTAGTTGGGAGAGCCTGGTGGTGTCTCTCAGGCAAATAGCTGCTAAACAGGATTTCTCTTTCCACACCTTTAGAACCAAGGACACTCCCAGGCTGAGTCTCCTCTTGGTGATTCTGGGCGTCATCTTCATGAATGGCAACCGTGCCAGCGAGGGTGAGTGGCTGGACCTGCAACTGGGGGGCTGCCCATAGTCTCATCTTCTGGGTGCCAAACTCTCGTACCTCCTCTCCCCTCGCAGCTGTCCTCTGGGAGGCACTACGCAAGATGGGACTGCGCCCTGGGTATGATTGGCCTCTCCGGCTCCTCCCCTCGGTGCTATCCTCTGGCCAAAGAGGTCCTGGGATTGCAATAGCCTGGTGGTCTGGCGCAAGGGCGTGGGGCGCCCTGGGCTCGGTAGAGAGCAAAGGATCTCACCGGGGCGGATGGGGAAGCGGTGCTGGACGCTGCTCAGCCCCCTCTCTGCTCTGTGACCCCAGATGACATCTAAAAGAGACAGTCAGAGTCGGGGGTTCCATCAAATCCCTACCTGGGGCATCCCTGACCAACAGTCCTCTGGCCTCTGCTGCATGCCCAGGCCTCCACAGCGACTCCCCGTGGGCTGGGAAGTCATAGTCATGCTAGGGAGGGCCCCTGCCACCGTCTCTGCTCATGGATTCCTTTCCTTGCCCTCAGGGTGAGGCACCCATTCCTCGGCGATCTGAGGAAGCTCATCACAGATGACTTTGTGAAGCAGAAGTGAGTATCACCCCAGCTAACTGCGGCTCTCCCTCGAGCATCCTTTGTGTGCTGGTCTGGCTGAGAAAGCAGTTCCCTATCCCAAATCTTCAACGGGAGGGATGGGTGCCTCTGGCCTGGGAGTGAGTGGCAGTGGGGGTATGCGAGCGTGTGGGGAGCCGAAGGCCAGGGCGGTCTTGGGAAAAGGGAGCGCACGTCACCTGAGAACACGGTGTGGGGTGTGAAAACGGCCACCATCTCCTTGAGCACCTGCCCTGTAGACTGACACAAGAGTTCCCCCTGGTTTACACCTAAGGAACCCGGAGCTCAGAGAGGGGACGCCTCTGAGCATGGCTCCCAGCTGGTAAGGGCCTCAGCCCAACTCTCCTGATTTTCAGGCCAGGGGCCACCCTCTCCCCGTCCCTGGAGGACTTGCCAACGCACAGGCGCGCATGCACACCAACAAAGGGTCAGGACTTGAGGAGGATGCCTGGAGCACGCTTCTCCTGGCTGACTGTTTCTTCCTCTCCAGTCGTTTCCTCTGGTGGGCCTCTCCAGGGCTCCACCGGGGTGTGGCCAAGACCCTTGAGGTGGGGTGTGCTCAGAGCAGGGGGCCTGAAGAATGGCTCCTCTGTTTACAACACACCCAACAGGAAGCTGGGGTCATCGTGATGAGGGGCACAAACTTGTAGCCTCCCTACAGACAAATGCCCTACATGTGGCCCCCCTGCACCTCCGCATGGCTTCCAGGGAAGACCAATGGCAAAAGGCTTTGAAGGCCTCACTTTTGCAGGCAGAAGTCCTGGGAGTGGGTTTGGGAATGAGTGAAGGGCTGGAGGGGCAGGGCAGTCCTCTTCCAGGAGCTGAGCTGCGGCATCGGGTTGAGGAGGGGCCCCCTGGAACCCATCCGTTCAGCAACAGGTCTGCTTGGCTAGAAGCAAAGTTTACTTTCCTCTCATGCCAAGGTACCTGGAATACAAGAAGATCCCCAACAGCAACCCCCCTGAGTATGAATTCCTCTGGGGCCTGCGAGCCCGCCATGAGACCAGCAAGATGAGGGTCCTGAGATTCATCGCCCAGGTAAGGGAGCCTCTGTTGGGTGCCCGGCACCGGGGGTGGTGCTCGCCACACCTTGCTTGTTTCTTGGTCGAGGCCTCCTTCCCATTACCCCGTATTCCAGTGAGGGTACCAAACACTCACAGAGGCACCTGAGCACCCTACACAAGGTCACAGACGGGGCAAAATCCCAGGTCTGGCACAGGGGAGTAGGAGCCCCCAGTCCCTGTGGTCCTGATTTTTGCCGTCATTGCACAAAGCACACGGGAGGGGGTGAGGCAGGCCGCGGGTGCTCAGCCAGTGTGGGGTAGCTCTGTGTCTATGCTTGCCCTTTTCCTCCTCAGAATCAGAACCGAGACCCCCGGGAATGGAAGGCTCATTTCTTGGAGGCTGTGGATGATGCTTTCAAGACAATGGATGTGGATATGGCCGAGGAACATGCCAGGGCCCAGATGAGGGCCCAGATGAATATCGGGGATGAAGCCCTGATTGGACGGTGGAGCTGGGATGACATACAAGTCGAGCTCCTGACCTGGGATGAGGACGGAGATTTTGGCGACGCCTGGGCCAGGATCCCCTTTGCTTTCTGGGCCAGATACCATCAGTACATTCTGAATAGCAACCGTGCCAACAGGAGGGCCACGTGGAGAGCTGGTGTCAGCAGTGGCACCAATGGAGGGGCCAGCACCAGCGTCCTAGATGGCCCCAGCACCAGCTCCACCATCCGGACCAGAAATGCCGCCAGAGCTGGCGCCAGCTTCTTCTCCTGGATCCAGTAAGAGTTTCGGTAGAGAAATGAGACTCTGCAGGAGGGCTGCGGAGGGGGGTGATATGTCAGAGGGAGGGCCGGGGTGGGGGCGTTGGGGGCAACGGCAACAGCATGGACAGACACTTATTTTGTTACGTATACTCCTCCCTGGTTCGCGTGTGTCCACGGATGTTGTCACTTTGGTTTCTTGTGCTTTTACAGGCACCGTTGACGAACTGCAGCGATCTTACTGGCCAAGCCAGAGCGCCTCCTCTCAGATTCCTTCTCGACACAGCACCCTAGGCGGCTTCTTCCTGTCAGTCAGAGGTGGCATGCAAGATGAAGCTCTCTTTGCTCTTCCTGCTTTCATTTTGCGCTTTTCCTTGTGCTTTCATGTTTTGGGTATCAGTGTTACATTAAAGTTGCAAAATTAATTTGAACGTTTCTTCCTTTACCTGCACACCCATTGCTATACCTGGCCATGCTTGGGCTTGTAGCAAGGAAACTTCTTCAGGCTCTCTGGGGTAGGTGGGCCCCACCTCTGCCAAAAAGGCCCACAGGGACAGGTGGGATGCTGGGAGGTGCGGAGGTTGGTTACGCCTGAGTGTGCGACCAGGAGTTTGGAGAGGCCCCAGTGCTCATCGCTATGTGATTTTCTACAAGCCTTGCTCAGCAGCCCCAGGGACATGGCAAGAGGGGGGGCCAGAGCAGGGGCGGGGCAGAAAACTGCAGCTTGGTGCCACTGCCCCTCCCGCCGTGGGACAGGGTCTAAGGCTCTCACCAGGACCCACCTCCCACACCCCCTCCTTGGAGATGATGTTCCGGAACGCTTGGCTCATCATCCACACAGTTCAGGACCCCGTCCTCGGTACAGAGTCTGACGGACAATGAGGTGGGCCCCGCAGTGATGTTCGCAGCCCTCCAGTGGGTAGAAGGAGGGGCCGTGATTGCTGAGGGAGCAGGATGTGATAAAAACGACGCACGGTGCACGCGTACACAGCCCCTTGCCTGTGACGGAACGGCGGCCTGTTTGGGGCTTCGCAGCCCTTCTCCCTCAGCAGCAGGACTCTCCCAGTGAGGACAACACCAGGCCTACCTAGGTCCTGGTGTGTTCAAGGGCTGGGTGATGTCTGGAGGGGTGTGAGGTAGGGCTGCACATGCTTCAGGTACAAGACGGTGAGGGCAGAGACAGTTTGGTCTCCTGGGAAGGGCTCAGTGGCACGCAGGGACAGTGTCCAGGGCTTTCTGGAGTTCCCCGGTAATGTCCAGGGCTTGGGAGGACAGAGCCCTAGATAAGGAGGGAAAACATAGCAGTGGAAGGCTCCCTGCTTCCCACCCCCTCACCCAGCCCCAGCCTCTGTTTCCCCAGGAGGGGCTGCCATCTCCGCCACGGCCAGATCCTGACCCAGACCAGGCTAATGTGGGAGGCCCGGTGGAAAATGAAAACACGAGTCTCCTTGTCAAACACTATGAAGGATTTCAAAACAACAACAGCAGAGCATGGAGCCACATGGGGAGCCCTGGTGAGCATCGGACTGCATTGGTTGCACACCCCAGAAGCTGTCCGTCAGAAAGGCTTTGGGTGGGTCTCCATGTTGGCTGCCGCTGTGATTTCTGCTTCTCTGGTGCTTGGGTCCATGCTTGGCCACACTGACATTCTGGGACTCTGACAGAAATCCAGTCCCAAAGTTTTACTGGAACACAAACACACACACACACACACACACGCACATGCACACACACACACACACACGCACGCGCGCACACACACACACACACACACACACACACAATGGAGTCCCCTTCCCTTTATGTCTCCTGGTTTGTGGTCTGGGCTGTGGAAGAGATGAGGGATGCCTGGGACTCCACCCCGGCGTCATAAATTTAATGCTGTTTGGCCGGAACCTCCCCGGACACCCTTGTGCACATAGCGGGCACATGCCTGTCCTTGGATCAGGGTGGGGGTAGTCACCATAAGCCACAGGAGTGAGTCTGAACACTGTGTGCAGAGGGCACTTGAGATACGGAAGCTCCACCGGAAAGGAACAGGAAGCAGCCCTCAGAGGCAGGGTGCTGGCCAGGTCACGGCCTCCTCAGGCCTCCAGGCTTGCTGGACACTCCCCCTTTCACATCACCTTGCTGCGGTGGGGCCTCACTAGGGACCCACTCCCCCTACACTGTAGGGGCAACGCTGAGAGCACCTGGGAAGAGAGGAGGAGAGCAGGGAGGCGAGAGCGCCCTGGTGGGAAATGGGGGAGGACTGGACTGCGCGTCCTGCAGGAGGGTGAGACCGGCCACCCTGGAGACGGCCACCACCTCACTCACATGGCAAACGGGAGACCCAGGCAGGCTTCCCCCCTGCCCCCTGCCCCCAGCCTGGGGCCTTCTGCAGACCCCGCACTGCAAAGGCCCACAGTCCATGTCAGCAAGTGTTTTCTGAGGCCCTGCTGTGGCAGTGGACGGCACTCACAGCCTTCTCCCAGCCTGGCCTGCTCCCTCTGATCACCCCTGCCCCAGGCCTGGCGATGGACGAGCATTCGTGCATTCACTTGTTCCAGTTATTGACATTATCCATAAAGTTGTTCTGAATATTCATGTACAATTTCTCGTCTGGGCCTATGTTTCCGTTTCTCGGGCAAGCCCGAGAGGTGGGGGCAGTAAGGCCATTTCATGGTCTCAGCCAACTGAGGCTCCCAGAGGGAAGACGCTCTCCCCAAGTCACACAGCCAGGAAGCGGCAGAGCACAGACCTGAACCCGGGACCCTCTGAGGCCAGGGTGCGTGCACTGGGCCCTGCTGTCAGCCGCCCCTGCCATCCAGGGGCTCGCAGTGTCCTGGGGGTGATACACCCACCTGCTGGGCACTCTCCCCTGACACCCACCCTCCCACCCACATGCACATACCACTCCCCATCTCCCTTCATTGTGCATGATCGCTACCCCTCACGGCTTCCCTGAACGACAGGTTCCACCCTAGGTTTCTGAGGCCTGCCACCGCCCTCCCAGCCTCCTGAGACATCAGGTTGGGTGTTTTCCTTCCTGGGCATCCATCCTGCTGCTCCTCCTTGTTTTTGTCGTCATCAGGCCCTGGGCCAAGGGCGTTTTGCCCACTACCTCATGACACCCTCAAAGATCGTCTGAGCTACTACTGTGCACTTGAGGAAACAGACTCAGAGAAGGGAGGTGACTTGCCTGAGATCTCTGACCCAGCTTTGCCGCTGCCTCCACTAGTGACCTTGGCCCAGCCTCTTCTCTTGACCAGTTGCATATAGTTTGGTGTGGCATGTGAAGAACCATTCACATGGTTTGCACACTGATTATTATTTGTCATCTTAATACTGAATTATAAGAGTGCTTTTTTGCGTGCAAACTTTTCCATTGTCGGGTAGTATATATTGCAAACATTGCCGCAATGAATGGTTTGCTTTTTCATTTCGCTAATGATGAAAAGCCAGATTTCTAAATTTGATGAAATTCACTTAACGTGTTTTTGCATGGCTATTGCTTTCTGTGTCATAGCTACAAGAGTCCTTCACCTGCAGCAAGTTTTTCAAGGCTTTATCCTGAATTCTCTTCCAGAGGTCTTATGCTTTAGCTTTTTTGTTGACATTTAGGATCTTCACAAACTTCAGAAGTTTGAAATCATACCAATTATCTTTTCTGACCACAATGGAATGAAACTAGAAAGCAATACCGGAAGGAGAATTGAAAAAGTCACAAACAGGGTGGAAATTACAACATTCTCTTCAATAACCAGTGGGTCAAAGAACAGACCACAAGGAAATTAGAAAGTATCTTGAGACACATGAAAATGAAAACACCACATACCACAACTAAGGAGATGCAGGGAAAGCAGTGTTAAGAGGGAAGTTTATTGTGGTAAATGCTTACAGTGAAAAAGAAGAAAGATCTCAAATCAACAGCCTATCTTTGTGTTTCGAGGACTAGAAAAGGAAGAACAACGTAAACCCAAAGTTAGCAGGAGGAAGGAAGTAATAAAGATTAGAGCACAAATAAAGGAAATGGAGAATAGGCAAATAATAGGAAAAAAAAAAACCCACAATGAAACTAAGAGCTGGTGTCTCTGAAAAGGTCAACATAGGTTAAGCAGATTAAGAAAAAAACAGAGAAGGGTCAAATAACTAAAATCAGAATGACAGAGGGGCATTACAATTGATACTATAGAAATAAAAAAGATTATAAGGAGAAGACCAGGAAAAACTATACCCCAACAAATTTGATACTTTAGAAGAAATGGATAAATTCTGAGAAACATACACGCTGCCAAGACTGACTCCCTGAAGAAATAAAAAATCTCAGCAGATCTCGACAACTCGTAAGGAGACTTAACCAGTATTCATCAACCTCCCAACAGAGAAAACCCCAGGACTAGATGGCTTCAGTGGAGAATTCTACTAAACATTTAGAGAAGAATTAGGACCAGAAACACACACACACACACACACACACACACACACACACACTTCCCAAAAGAATGTTTATGCATACATATTCAACAAAAGTCTAGCACACCGAGTTCAACAACACATGAAAGGCCCATGACCATGTGGGATTTATTCGTGGAATGCAAGGAAGTTTCGATCAACGAAAATCAACTAATTTAGTGTACGGCATCAACAAAATGAAGGACAAAACCACATGATCGGCTCAATTGACGCACTAAAAGCATCTGACAAAAGTCAACCCCCTTCGTGATAAAAACACTCAAACTCCTTGAAACAGAAGGAAACAACCTCAACGTCACAAAAGTCCTATATAAAATACTCATTGTGAATGAACACTGTACTCGATGGCGAAAGAGTGAAAGCTTTTCCTCTAAGATCAGGAGCAAGACAGAGATGCCCGCTTTTGCTACTTCTTCTCAACATAGTCCCGGAAGTTCAGAGGGCAGTTAAGCAAGAAAGTGAAACAAAAAGGCATCCTTTTTATTTCACTTCATTTTATTTTTAGAAAAGGCATCCTTTTTATTTCCTATTTTCTAAATAACCCATAGCTCAAGGAAAACATCACCAATGAAATCACAAAGTATTTTGAACCTGATGAAAACTTATGGGATATATTTTAATTGTCTAGATTGCATGAAAAAGAAAGGCACAACATTTGCATCTTTCTCAAGGATGTTGAACAACAGATTAAACCTGAAGAAAGCAGAAGAAATGAAATAACGATAAAAGTACAAATCAGTTAAAGATAAAACAACACAGCCAGAGGTGGTTTTTTGTAAAGATGATGTGACTAAGACATGCCTTGTGTGGACCTGAACAAAAAGGAGAGAAATCATGAAGCAACCCGTGTCTGGAGTGGCTAAGGAGACATCATTATGGGCAACAAAGGCATTAAAGAGATCATTATTCAAAACCATGAGCAACTTTATGCCCACAGATGTGAAACTTTGGATATAATTTACACACTTCAAGAAAATACAACAAAATGACAGAAAACAGACTAAACATCTGAATTGTCCTACACATTCTAAATGGGCGGAATCTGAAGGAAACAACAGCAGCAGTCACAAGAACCTACAGACTCTGATGCCGCCACCGATTAATTCTACAAAACGTTTGTGAAGGAAGGAATGTCAATCTTACCTTCTTGCCAGGTAACATAAAAAACGGGAAATCCTTCCCATCCCATTTTATGAGGCAAAACCTTAAAGGGCATGGTAAGAAATGAAATGCACAGGCCTGTCTTTCACATAAGCACAGAAGAAGAAATCTCGAATAAAGCATTAGCAAAACAAATCAGTTAAATCTCCAAAAAGGAAAACGTATCACAAACAAGTCAAGAGTATTCTAGAAATGAAGCGGTTCAGTGCTTGAAAAATCTATCTCTCAGAAGTAATGTATGAAGGAGAAAAAATATGATATTCCCTACAGACGCAGGAAGGGTATTTCATGGGTTTGATTTTTTTTAAATGACCATGCACTTATGATAAAACCTCTTAGCCAACTACGAACAAAAGGGAACTCTCTTGATTCCGTTGGAATATCTTTAAAAAGCCTACGAAAACAACAATACTTACGGGTGACATGTTGACAGCTTTCCCTCTGAGATCAGGGGAAAAAAAAAAAGATACATCCACTGTCACCACTTACAGTGCCATGAAGGAGGAAAAAGTAATCAAAGCAGTCCTGCAAGCACAGCCTTAAATGCATACTCATGTTAACCAAAGGACATCCTTGTGAACGTGCACCACAATAATAATACTAACACTCCAGCGTGGAAACTACTGAAGAGTCCATTAGAAATAAAAGGCATGAATAAATTGTGGCATCGTCATACAATTCAAAACACTGCACAGGAATGCAAAGAGACGAAATTCAGCTACACAGCACGACAAAAGTGAATAGCAAGGAGAAAAACCTAATGTTGCCAAGAGAAACCCGGATTATAAAATACGTACTGTACTGATTCTGCTCATGTGTAATGCGTTCACAAACAGGCAGGATTATCTTCAAGTGTTAAAAGTCACAAGAGTGGTTAGATTTGCTGAGGTGGAAGACAAGAGTGACTGGCATGAGAGTGCTTTTGAGCTGCCGGCAATACACTACACCATTTCTTAACCCAGATCGTAGGGGATCAGACGTCCCTGTGGAACCATTTACTGAGTGGTACCCTCATTTTGCGTGCAACTCCATCTTTGTATTATATTCCATTACAGTGTACATAACGATATTTAAATGAATACTATCCCAGGAATGTCCATAAACAATGGATTCTTCAGCGATTTGTATATTCTCTGACCACAATGCCACAATGGGATCTAGAAATTAATAACAAAAGATCATTACAAACCCCCGTATATGTTTGTAAATTAAGAAACATCCTCCTAAGTAACCCATGGCTCTAAGAAAAACTAACGTTGAAATAAGAAAATATTTTGAGCTTACTAACGAAGCAAACTCCAGAGGTCTTTGCCTGCCAGTATTACTAAGTCTCCTCTCTGGGGAAGTTTAGATTACACAGGAAGACTCTCCTGCATCTCTGAGAAGGGGCAAGATGCCAGCAATCTGGACGCCAAACTCCAGCGGAGGTGAGGGACTGAAGATTGCTGTAGAGAGCAACTGAAATCCCTACGCCGGGTTGGGATGTATGCCTTCAAGTGAGCCTGAAGTTCCAAAGCCCGTAAATCTGCTGGTTCATGCTCTGCAGAGAGTACATTTGTCCTCCATCTCCCAGAGTTGGGGGAGAGCGATTTGTCATGCTACGAGGAGCTGAGAGGGGATCTGGGTGTCTAAGTGATTTGTAAATACACTTTCTAGAGCAATCGTGCAATTTACAGCCCCCACCATTACCAACAACGTGCCGGGATACGTGGCAATGCCATTGTTGCACACAGTTGGAAGGTCTGGTGAGAGGGGATAAGTCAGTTGCTTTCCTGCCGTCCTCACTGCCAGTTGATGCTCAAGCTCTCTTGGCAACACAAGTGAGACTCCGTCTGTAAAAAAACAAAACATAAAAAAAAAAAAAATTAACATGTACTCCCAGCTACTCTGGAGGCTGTGGCTGGAGGATCCCTTGAGCTCAGCAGTTCGAGGCTACAGGGAGCTATGATCGTACCACTGCACTCCAGCCTGGGCGACAGAGCGAGAACCCCCCACACCCTCAAAAAAGATCAAGCTCTCTTAATCAGCTAAGTCAGTGTCACTCACCTGTTTCCTTCCCATCTTCTGCTACTTTCTTTCTTTCGTCTCCTCAGCCAGTTTCTTTGTCTTTATGGGGTAAAGCCTTAGGAGAAAAGGATGCAGCCAGGAAAGAGGGAGGGGGAAGAGAGGTGAGAAGTGAACGTGAGAAACAGAAGGGGTGAGTGAAGTACATGACCAAAGGTGCCCTGGGGAAGCTGGGAGCAGGAACAAGGGTCTGTCCCCGGGCGAGTTGAAACTACCCCTCATGCTCTTTGGTCTGTTGGGTGCTCAGGTTGCAGGAAATGGGCATCCGGTTGGACTTCATGAGAACTCACACCTTGCGGTGTGGAGGGCAGGACACCATGAGAGGAGTCCCACCCTGCTGCAAAAGATAGAAGAGGAGAGTTGCCCCCAACATAAAAGGGAAGGCAGGGACAGAAAGAGGCAAGCAGAGGATGGTGGATGGCAGAACAAGGACTATCATCAATGACATTTTCTTCACTGAGCCCACCCCAGAAATGAGCTCCCTTCCTGTGTGCTCTCACAGCTCCTTGTCGTTGAATCTCATATCACTGATGGTAATTCGCAGAGGAATAATTAAGTTGGTGATTCACTTTAGGATGTACTGCCCTCCGAGGCTGAAAGCTAAACACATAGAGCCCACGTTACGCCCAGTACCACTTAAGGAACTAAGGATTAGTCACTGGGTAAGTATCAGGGGAGGGGAGGGCGGGGAGGGTGAGGGGAGGGAACGGCATAGAGAGAAGGAAAAAGCAAAATGAGGGGAAAACCAGGGAGGACAACATGAGAAAGGAAAAGAGGGAGAGAAAGGGCAGTGAGGGATATGGGAACTCGGAGGGAGGACAAAGGGAAAGACAAGGCATGGAGGAGAGAGAGCAGAGAGGGGAGGTGAGGGGTGATGACAGAGGCTGAAGTGAGGTAGGAAGAGAGAGGAAAGAGGAAAGGAGTGTAGAGGAAATGGATGAGGGAGTAAAGAGAAAGGAACAAGGGGAGAGGTCCTTTACCACAGGGTGATTGATGAGCAGGGGGCAAGATGAAGGGGCAGCGAGGGAGAAAGGGTAAGGAGGAGAAAACTGCCAGCTTTGAGAACTCTACCCTGCCCCTGGAAAGAGGGGATCCCCATCCCAGGTCAACCTGGGACTCTCCGTGGGACTATCTCAGAGGGAGGAGCTGGATAAGACAAGAGCAAAGGGTGCACGGGACTGCTCTTGCCTTGCTGCATGTGTCATTCAGGGCCTTCCCACCCAAACAGGGGGACCGGTCACATCAACAGCCACCTCTGCTGAATCCAAGCTCTGCACCAGATCCTCCTTTCCCCTGCCAGATACGGGTTTCAACAAGCAAATTTAAGGGAATCACTCCCCTTCCTGGGATCCCTCCCTGACTGTATCAGTTGCAACCCCTTTCATGGTCACAGAGGCCTGGCCTCTCCCACAAGAACCCTATGGGCCAGCCAGTGTGATGCTCTGTACATCATATCTGTTCAGGATGAAGCCTGTGTGTGTGTGTGTGTGTGTGTGTGTGTGTGTGTGTGTGTATGGGGTGGGGGTGTGTGGGATGTGTGCGTGTGTGTGTGTGTGTACTAATAATCACAAGGATCAATATATCTGTGGGAATTGTGAATTCTTTCGATGTGACTGCCTTGCTAGAATCCCCTCTCCCAGGGGCCTTTATTTCAAGGACCAACTCTGCTTTTCTCCCACAGCCCAATGAATGCATCAGACACTCAGCTTCAGTTCCCATGGCAACAGGGGCTAATGGCCTAGAGACTAAGGATGAGACAAAGAGAAACGCAGAGAAATGTGCGTGTTCTGTCTTCCTCTGAGGTACGCAAGCCCCTATTCAGGGATTGAAAAGAACATTCGCTTTAGTTCTACCCTGCCCTTCCCTCAATGCTGGGTGGAGGAGGGCAGAAACGCAGACGGGCCTGACATGAATCCAGAATTTCTACATCCTCTCAATGCACCTGCACGGTTTGGAGACAGGCTTCTTTGTCCCCGAGCCATCATGTTACCAACAATGTATTGTACCTGCAAACCATGCCTGTGAAACCTAGGATTCCTGCTACCCCAACTCACTTTCCTCTTTACCACCCTCTAGCCTCTATCATAGTAGGGGAGTTTTTTCAGTCATTCCTATTTTCTGACAGAAAGTTCCAGCCAGCCCAATTTCAGAAGCGCTGTCTCAGGAGGGCTCCCTGATCCTTCCTGCCAGAGTCACACAGGACACACCTCCTCCTTCTTCTCCTCTGTGGCCTGGGAGACCTCTGCCCAGACCATGGGACACGTTCCTAGGGCTCCCCCTTCCTGCCACACTCCTGTTCCGCCAGGACCTTGGGGAGACTCAGACGAGGGAGGTTTCTGATAGTCTCCCACTTCTGGAAGCAGCCAAACTAATGAGAGGCCTCTTGCCTGACCCTCTTCCTGAGAAGCCCACCACCTCCTGTGTATTGACTCCCCTTACCAGAGGCTGGACAAACAGGGTGCCAGGCAGAACATGAGACGTCCCACACTATAAATTTGTGATAAACAACAACTCAAAAGCTGGGCATATGCCCCCAACTTCCCCTCCCTTCTTTCCATTTATTCCAGTGAGTCTCAGAAGTCCCTTTGTCCAGCTGCACTCTCCTCTCCTGGGACCCAGCTGCCCTCCATTTCCCATGTCCTGGAACCCCTCAGTCCAAAACATCTAAGTAAACTCGTCTTCACTGCAATGGTGCAACCCACACCCACAGCCATGCCCTAAGCCAGAAGGAACCACATGAAGTTCTGCCCATCTTCCTGACCTCCACGGATGTTGCGCGACATCCAGTCTCCTCTGGGTCAGGGGGTTTGTCTCATATGCACTCCTGAGTGCCCACCTGCCAGTGACTCCCCTGTGTTTCACACCCCTCTCGGGGGATCTCAGATCCACTCGGCTGCTGGTCTCTGTCTGGATGACCACGACCAGTTTCCCTTGGAGAAGGACCAATGGGGAATGGCAATGCCAGGAAGGCAACGCTTCGCTTGACTGCTCTGCTCCTTAAATCCCCAAAAGCACCACTCACAGGACTGTAGACGCTATGCCAGTTACAGACTTCAGTGAGGGTCAATAGTGACTACATGAAATTACAGTGGAACAAACTACTAGCGAGCGATGGCTAAGCATCCATGCTGCTAGAATCCAAAAGGAATCACCCATCCCTTGCCTCCCACGGAAAAGATAAGGTCTTCTGAGGACATTCCATTTCCGGTGAATTCCTGTTCATGGCTTTTCTTCCTGTTTTGAGCACTGCCCTTTTCTCTCCCTGGAAAGGAGGAAGTCCCCTCCATTAATCTGCTTCATTGTAGGGATTTCTTTATCTCTCAGTAATGGGATCTGTCTATGTCTCCACCTCCCTGTGAACATATGAACACCCAGAGACAATCACCAAACACTAAGGAGCTATGAGTGTCACATCATAATCCCTCACCTAGCTCTGTGCAGTGGCTCACACCTATAACCCCAGCTATGCAAGACACCGAGGCAGGAGGATTGTTTGACGCCAGGAGTTGGACACCAGCCTGGTCAACGTAGCGAGACCTCATCTCTAAAATTATAAAAATAGAAAAAATTAGCCTTATACGGTGGCACGCATCTGTGGTCCCGGCTACTCGGGGGACTCATGCAGGAGGATCACTTGAGCCCAGGAGTTTGAGGCTGCAGTGACTTATGACAGCACCACTGCACAGAGCTTTGGGAGGCTGCACTTTGAAGCCAGGAGTTCAAGACCAGCTTGGGCATCACAGCGAGACCCCAGCTGCAGAAAAAAAATAAAATTAAATTAAAAAAATTAAAAATATCTCTGACCGATACATTTCTCAAAATTTGAATTTGTCAGTTTACATTAACCTTCGTTACTCAGCCTGGATCCTATGGACTTCAAACTTCATTTCCTCATCCTCTGGACATCTCTCCCCTGCCAATCCCTCATTCCCAATTTGGCCATCCCCGGGGATGGAGGTTATCAGCATGGCTTTAACTGAGAGCATGAAGCATGGGGCTGGTGGCTCATATTTTTAACAAAGCCAGCCTCTCTGGTTGACCCCATCTTTACCCCTCACTGTTTCACAGTTTGAATTCCTGCAGATGTCCACTGTTTCTCTGCATCTTCAAATTCTCCTGCTCCAGTGGCTATTCCCATCAGCATACAATTACTCTCCACTGTCCTCCATTTTAAACAAATACCTTCCCTTGGCGACACTTCCCTACCAGCTGTTCTCCCACATACCTGCTGCCTTTCACAGCAAAACTTTTCTGGTGAGTTGTCTGAACAGGTTGTCATCACTTCCTCATCTCCACCTCCGATGTCTTGCGTGGCCTTCTGTCCTCCAATATGCTTTTTTTTTTTTTTATGCTCTTTAGTAACTTACATGATGTCAAATCCAATTATCATCCCTCTGACCTGGCTTGCCCTCTTAGTAGCATTGAACGTGCTGGCCACTATCGGTCTCTTGAAATCTTGTGGATTCCATGAAACCATCCTCTTCTGGTGATCTTCCTTCCAGGAAAGATCCTATTCTTTGAGTTGTTTCCTGGCTCCTCTTCTTGTAAACTCCTCTGCTTTTTGATATGCTCCAGATTGTGGCCTTGTTTCCTCCTTTTCTACATTTTTTCTCTAAGAAATTTCCTTTCACTTTACAGATGTAAATAACACCTACATCTGCCACCTCCTGTGTCCATCAGTATGTTTGGTTAGCAACAACAGAAAAACACTCACGATTGCGCAACCAAACAAACAAACAAACAAACAAACAAAAAACCTGATGCAAGAATATCAGGTTGCACACGAAGTCAATAAGAGGGCTGCATAACCAGGATTGGAAAGCAGGTAGGATCCATGGGACGCTGAGACATAGAAACAATCACGAAGGTCATGCCTGAGAAATAGCTTTGTTTTGACATTGTTCTTGCAACCTTGCTACTCTGCCAGAGAGGCCGCTTTGGAAGCTTCCTACCGCATTTAATTTTTCAACCTTATGGAAGTCTTCGTATAGGTTTCGTTTTGTAATAATTCGAAAATATCCCTCCAACTTCTATCCTAATATACTAGCATGTATGTTAACTTAGGAATAAGTTATGAACATTTTGAATTCCTTCAGAGATTCTTTCCTCCTTCATTAAAAGAAACAGCTTTATTGAGATATAATTCAGATACCACAAAGTTCACCCTTTTAAAGTGTACCGTGCAGTGGTTGTTAGTATATTCCAAAAGTTGAGCGACTCCCATTCTGTAGGTGGCCTTTTCACCGTGTTGATTGTTTCATTTGGTTCACCATAGGTTTTTGTTTTTGTTTTTGTTTTTTGCTTTCATTTTATTTTATTTTATATATATATATATAAAAAATACTTTAAGTTCTAGTGTACATGTGCACAATGTGCAGGTTTGTTACATACGTATACATGTGCCATGTTGGTGTGCTGCACCCATTAACTCGTCATTTGCATTAGGTATATCTCCTAATGCTATCCCTCCCCCCTCCCCCGACCCACAACAGGCCCCGGTGGGTTCACCATAGGTTTTTGGTTCGACATAGTCTCACCAGTCTAACGTGGCTTTTTGTTGCTTGTGCTTTTTGTCATATTCAAGAGATAATTTCCAAGTCAAATGCCACGGAACTTTTCACCTATGTTCTCTTCTAGGAGATTTACAGGAAAAGATATTTGAAAAGGGTGTATATGATAAGGGATTAATATCCAAGCTATACAAGGAACTCCTACAACTCAATACCAAAAAAGAAGACAACAAACTGACTAAAGAATGGGCAAAAGGCTTGAATAGACGTTTCTCCAAAGAGGACATGCACATGCCCAACAGTATATGAAAAAGTGCTCAACGTCACTAATCAGAGAAATGCAAATCCAAACCACAATGAGCTATCACCTCACACTTTGAAAGATAGCTATTATCAAAACCAAAAAGAAAGAAGAAAGAAGAAAGAAAGAAAGAAAGAAAGAAAGAAAGAAAGAAAGAAAGAAAGAAAGAAAGAGAAAGAAAGAGAAAGACATAAAGAAAGAAAGAAAGAGAAAGAAAGAAAGAAAGAATAACAAGTGTTGTTTTGGAGAAGATGTGTAAAAATTCCAACACGGGCACACTGGAGTAGGCACTTAAAGCGGTGCAGCCACTATGGAATACACCATAGTGGTTCCTCAAAAAATTAAAAATAGAACGACCATGTGGTCTGGCAATCCCACTTTTGGGTATATATCCAAAAGAATTGAAATCTGGACCTTGAAGGGATATATGCACTCCCACCTTTATTGAAGCATTACATCTAACAGTCAAAATTTAAAAACAATGTGGAAACAACCTAAATGTTCATCGACAGATGAATGGATATTAAAAATGTGGTATACACATAAAATGGCGCATTATTCTGCCTCCATGAAGAAGGAATTCCTGCCATCACACACAAATAATGTGGGTTCTAAATATTTCAGCTATCTAAAATAGTCAAACTTAAAAACCAGAGTGCAGTGTCGGCTGCTTGAACCTGGAGGGAGGGGGAAACAGGGAGTTGCTATTCTATGGGTATAAAGTTTCCGTTGTGCAAGGTGAATACATTCTTGAGATCTCCTGTACAACCCTGTGCCTATGGTTAAGAATACGGTATTTTGCACTTAAAATTTTAGTGAAGGCGGATCTCATGTTACGTGTTCTTAGCACAATAAAATACAATTTAAAAAACAGAAAGTTGAGCAACTATGACAACCATGCAATTTAAGAACTTTTTTATTGAAAAAACACGCTGTATGTATTTAAGTGACCTCATCTCCCCTCTTCTTCAAACCACTGGTACCCTCTGATCTATCTTCTGGCTCTCTGATTTTGCATGTAGTGAATGTTTCCTATAAATCAGATCATACAATACATGACCTTTTTGACCGGCTTCTTTCAGTAAGCACTATGTTTTCCAGATTAATCAATGTTGTGGCTCGTACATTCCATTAACTACCATATAATGATACCACATATTGGTTACTCATTCAACTGTTGATGGACATTTAGATTCTTTCACTTTTTGGCTATTATGGAGGAGGCTGTTATGGACACTCTCGTACAGGATTTTACCTGAGTTATTTTTTCAAATCTCTTGGGTGAACACCTGGAGTGGACTTGCTGGGTCATAAAGGAACTCTTACTTTTGGAGGAACTGCTGCACCCTCTCCCAAAGTGATTGAGCCATCTTACAATCCCATGAGAAATGTCTTAAGATTCCAGTTCCTCCACAACCTTGCCAACATTTGTTATTGTCTATCTGTTTGATTTCAGCCATCTTAGTGAGTGGGAAGCGGTATCACAATGTGGATTTGACTTGCACTTCCCTAATGACTAATGACACTGAGCGTCTTTTCTTGAGCTTATTAGCCATTTGTACATGTTCTTTAGAGAAATGTCTATTGCAGTCCTTTGCCCACTTTTATTTGGGCTGTGTGTCTTTTTTATTAGGCAGTCGTAAGTGTTTATTAGATATTGCAAATACAGTCAAATATGAGATATATGATTTTCCAGTCTTTCCAATCATCTCATAAGTTGTCTTCCCTGTCCTTGATGGTGGGCTTTGAAGCACAAAAGTATTTAATTTTAATGAAGTACAATTCCTCTGTGTTTCATGTTTTTCACTGGTGATATGGGTACCATATCTACAAAGCCAATTCCAATTTCAAGGTCATGAAGATTATCCCCAAAGTTTTTTTCCAAAAGTTACATAGTTTTTTCCCCTTAGGTTTATGTCTAGCATTCATTTTGAATTAATTTTCAGGCATGGCATGAGATGGCGGCTCCACTTCATTCTTCTCCGTGGGCATAACCATTTGTCCCAGCACCCTTTGTGGAAAATGCTATTCTTTCTCACTTTGAGTTGCCTTGATACACTTGTCGAAAATCAACTGAACTTAAAAGAAGAGGGTTATTTCTAAAATTTGCATTTTTATGACACTGATATATACGCCTAAATTTATGCCAGTACCACAATACATTGATTACTGTAGCTTTGCAGTCAGTTTTGAAATAGAGACGTGTGAGTCCTCCATCATTGCTCTTTCTCAAGATTGTTTTGGCTTTTCTGGGTCCCTTGCATTGCCAAGGGAATGTTAGAATCAGATTGTCAATTATGGCAAGAAGATCCTGGTGGGATTTTAAACAGAGAGTATGTTGTATCTATAGATCCACTTGTGGACTGTTACTATTTTAATGATACACAGTCTTCCCCGTCCATGCATAAGGGACACCTTCACATTTCTTTAGGTCTTCTTTAATTTCTTTCAATGAGGTTTTGTAGTGTTCTGCGTACAAGTCTTACACTTCTTTTGTGGAATTTATTTCTAACTATTGTGTTTCTTGGGATGCTATGATAAGTGGAATTGTTTTTAAAATGTCCTTTATTGGATTATTCATTGGTAGTATAAAGACATAAAGTTGTATGTTTTACATTGATGTAGATATTATATGGAATAAACTCAATGACTCGTCCTGATAGTATCTTCTTTTCTGGCTTCTTTAGTGTTTTCTACGTACAAGATAATGTCATCTGTGAGCAGAGACAGTTTTACTTATTCCTTTCAAATCTGGAGGTCTTCTATCTCTTTTTCTTGCCTAAATGCATTAGCCAGAAGCTCCTGTACAATGTTAAATAGAAATGGTGAGAGCACACATTGTTGCTTGTTGAGGGTGAAAGTTTTCAGCCTTTCACCATTAATCATGATGGCAATTGTGAGTTTTTGGTAGAGTCTACTGAGTTGCAGAAGTGCCTTTTTCCTCCAGTTTCTTCATATTTTTTTAATTGTGAAACGGTTTTGGATCTGTCACAAGTTTTTTCTGTGTCTACAGAAATGATAATATGGGGTTTTTATTTGGTTCGTGTGGTATATTATATTGAATGATTTTTGTATGTTGAACCAACTTTTCATTCCTGGAGCAAGTTCCACTTGATCTTTGTGTAAAATCTTTGTGTGTGTGTGTGTGTGTGTGTATGTGTGTGTGTGTGCACGTGTGTGTGTTGCTGGATTAGGTATGTGCATAATTTGTGGAGGAGATTTGTGTATACATAACAGATATTCATCTGTAATTAGGTTAGTTATTTCCTTCTGATGCCTTGTCTAATTTTGGAGTTTGGTTAAAGTTGGGCTTGAAAAACTAGCTGGGAAGGGCGCCCTTCTGTTCTTGAGCAATCTTATGAAGCTTTGGTGTTAAGTGTCCTTTAACTATTTGGTAGAATTCCACCAGTTAACCCTGGACTTTTCTTTGGGGGAATATATTTGTTAGTAATTCAATCCCTTTGCTCGTTGTAAATCAATTCAAATCTTCTACTTCTCCTTTAGGCAGTTTCAGTAATTTGTGTGTTTCTAGACATTTGTCCTTGTCACAAGATTATCTAATTTGTTACCATGCTGTTGTCCACAGTATTTCCCATAACCTTTTTATTTCTGTAAGATTGTATTAATATCCCATATTCTAGTTTTGATTTTTGTAATATGCATCTTTTCTATTCTTTCTTAGTCTGGCAAAAGCATGTCAATTTCATTGATCTTTGTTAATGAACCAACTTTTGGTTTGGTTAATTTTCTCTATTATGTCCTATATTCTTTTTATTTATATTGCTGTAACAGTCCTTATTTCCTTTCTTCTGCCTGTGTGGGGTTAGTTTAATTTTCTTGCTCCTGTGTCTTAACATAAAAATTTAGGAGAATTTTGTGAGAGCACTATTCTTTTTTAAATATAGGTGTTTATAGCTATACATTTGCATCTAAGAGCTAATTTAGCCGCATCCTACAAGGCTGGGATCTTGTGTGCATCTTTCTCCCTTCAGTTGTGTCCATTTTTGCTTCGTGTATTGTGGGGCACTAGTGCTACGTGCCTATATATTTTTATAACAATCTTTATATCTTCTTGATGGATTGAGCACTCTACCATGATAAAACGTCCTTCTCTGTATCTAAATCGAATTGTTGTCTTAAAGTATATTTTTGTCTCAGAGAATATTAGCAGAGCCACTCCAACTCTCTTTTCATGATTGTTTCCACACTATACTTTTTCCATGCTTTTATTTTAAGCAATTTATGTCTTTGAGAGTAAAGCACACCTCTTCATGATAGCATGTAATTGGAACATTTAAACAAATCTGTTCTGCCAATCTCTCCTTTTGGTTTTGTTGAGGGCATTTTCTTCTACATTTATAAAAGATATTGTTCTGTAGTATGCTCTTCTTGTGATGTCCTCTTCTGCCTTTGGTTTCTGGGTAATATTGGTCTCATAGAATGACTTCAGTGAGTTTGAGCAAGTTACCTAACTTTTGTGAACCTCAAAGACTAAGAGGGATGTGAATGGGCTGATTCTGGAAGGTCTTCTTTTCTCTAAGCAGTCTTCTCCAGGTGGTGGTGGGGCGGAGGCACCTGCTAGGAGTAGAATGAGCAGTGGATGGATAGTGGGGTCAGATATCATCTTGTGCACCCCTTATCTCCCAGGTCCTGCCTTCACCTTCCTGCCCATCCTGTCTCCCTCCCCATTTATATCTACCACAAGGAATTCGAAGGAGTTTGTGGAACTTTAGATGAAATTTCTCTTTCTCCAAAAGTGGATTGGATAAGAGGCGCACAAAATATTTCTGAACCCAAACATTTTTCAGAGAACATAGGATGATGAAGAAACAATGTGCCGTTGAACTTCTATACTTTCTTCCACACAGTGAGAAGCATATTTAGTCTTTACAGTGGGTAATAAAATCCCTGAGTCCAGAAGATGAAACCTGGGGGAACGAAGAGGCTTAACTGAGGCTTCAGTATTTTGGCAATCTTCATAGCCAAGGAAGGGCTTGCTGGGGCACTAGGAGCAGGACTGATGGCTGTAGAATCACACGGCATATAGAATGGAAGATCAGGCTTCCTCTTACCACGGGAACTCCCAATCTGGTTTGAAAAAGGGGACCCATACATGACATTATTCAATATAATGAAAGGTGCTATATAAGCTGAAGAGCCTTCGAAAAGATGGACGAGAATTAGTCACTGTCATTGAGAAGTTCAGAGTCTGGTGGGAGAGATAAGGCTCATAGACAATGATACTTATCATAGTGAATATTACCTTTCTTACAGGAACAAAGAGGAGGGAAGAAACAACTTCCTGAGGGAGTCAGGAGCACTTGCTCCAAGTGTAGGCGATGAGTTGCAGGTTATCAACCATCAAAGCTGTGGCAATGACATTCTGGGAAGAAGGAACAGAATTTGCAAAGAAGGAAGCTTATTTGACACACGTTTTTTGAGAACTCTGTCTTCCCCAAATACTGTGCAAGGTTTGAGAGCTACAGAGGAAATGAACAATGCTTCTGTCCAGATCACTAATGAATCCATGTACCCTGAACTGGCAAGGGAAACATTCACAAACCGGTTCTCATCATTTTAAAAGGTATAATGACTCCAAGGATGCCTGGGGAAGGCCATCTCGTCATCCGGTCAGGTCCCCCACAGGGGAAGTCAGTACCATGCTATGATCACCGTTATTCCCAGTTTTGTAGGTGCAGCAATTAAACGTTGTCCACACATCCAGAGGGAATTGGGCTACAGAAGACTGCCTCACATTGATAAAAGTTACCAAAATTATACCCATATGGTACACAAAATGAGGTCAGGTGCATCATTTGAATGAAACATTGACAATTTTAAAACACATTAAATAATTTTTCCTAAATGACACATTTTGCCTCACTTACGTTTGTTTTTTACAGTAACTTTCTATTTATGACAAGTGATGTTGGATTTCCACTTATGGTAGTGATATTAAGTTTCCTTTGAGAATATACTTATTGATGAAAAACTATTTTGTTCAAAGGAAAACACTATGCCTTCTAAACACGACAATGAAGATAGCATGTGATATTAATGAATTAAAATTCTAAACAAACTATAAGAACTGCAAGTGAAATATTAACGTAGATCGGAAGCATTTGGTATTATAATAGTTTTACCACAATTAAATATGGCAAAAAGAGTGAAGGTGGTAAACGGATGATTACTGAAATCAGGGACCAACTCGAATTTTCTCCCAGAGTCCAATGAATGCGTCAGACACTCAGCCTTGGTTCCCATGGTAACTAGGACTAATGGTCTCGGGACTAAGAATGAGACAAAGAGAAACACAGAGAAATGTGCACATTCTGTCTTCCTGTGAGGTACACAAGCCCCTATTCAGCAAATGAAAAGAACATTCACTTTAGTTCTGCCCTGACCTCCCCTCACTGCTGGGTGGAGGAGAACGGAAAGGCAGAGGGATCCAATACCAATCTTAAGCGTTTACATCCAGGCTTCCTTGTCCCTTAGCCACCATCTTACCAACAATGTATTGTACCTCCAAACCATGCCCGTGGAATCTAGGATTCTTGCTATCCCAATCCACTTGCCCTGTTCCCCACCCACTAGCCTCTATCATAATATGGGAGGTTTTCAGTCATCCCCATTTTATGTCAGATAGTTCCAGCCCGATTTCAGAAATGCTGCCCCAGAAAAGTTCCCTGACCCTTCCTGCCAGATCGCACAGAACAGAACAGACTCCCTCCCTTTTCTCCTCTGTGGCCTGGGAGACCTCGGCCCAGATCATGGGACCATTTCCTAGGGCTCCCCCTTCCTGCCACACTCCCATTCCACCAGGGCCTGGGGGGAGACCCAAAGGAGGGAAGTTTCTGACAGTCTCCTGTTTTGGGAAGCAGCCAAACTAATGAGGGGCCTCTTCCCTGTCCCTTTTTCCTGAGTAGCTATCTCCTTTGTATTGGCTACCCTGTATCAGAGGCTGGACACATAGGGTTCCAGGCAGGACACGACACATTCCATACCATAAATTTGTGAAGAAAAAACACACAAAAGCTGGGCATAGGCCCCCAACTTCCACTCCCTTCCTTCCATTTATTCCAGCGAGTCTCTGAAGTCCCTTTGTCCAGCTGCACTCTCCTTTCCTGGGACCCAGCTGCCATTTCCCATGTCCTGGAAACTCTCGGCCCAAAATACCCAAGTAACTTCATTGTACTATTCCTTTCTTGCATTGCTGTAAAGAAATACCTGAGACTGGGTAATTTATAAAGAAAAAAGGTTTAATTGGCTCACAGTTCTGCAGGCTGTACAGGAAGCCTGATTTTGGCATCTGCTCGGCTTCTGGCAAGGCCTCAGGAAACTTGCAATCCTAGCAGAAGGCAAAGGAAAAGGGAGCACTTCACAGGAGGAGGGAGCACTTCACATGGGCGGGGCAGAAGGAAGAGAATCAGGAGGAGATGCTACACACTTTTAAACAACCAGCTCTCATGAGAACTCTATCCTGATAACAGCACTAGGGAAATGATGCTAAACCATTAGAAACCACCCCCATCATCCAATCACCTCCTATCAGGCCCAACCTCCAACACTGGGGATTACAACTGGACATGAGATTTTGGCAGAGACACAGGTTCAAACCATATCCCTCATCTTCACTTCAATGGAGCAACCCACACCCATAGCCATGCCCTCCACCAGAAGGAACCACATGAAGGTCTGCCCGTCTTCCTGACCTCCATGGACAGTAGGCGACGTCCAGTCTCCTTTAGGTCTGGGGGTTTGTCTCATATGCTCTCCTGGGTACCCACCTTCCAGTGACTCCTCTGTGTTTCACACCCCTCTCAGGGGATCCCAGATCCACCTGGGTGCTGGTCTCTGTCTGGATGACTAGGACCAGTTTCCCTTAGAGAAGGGCCAATGGGAAATGCTTATGTGAGGAAGGTAATGCTTCGCTTGACTGCTTTGCTCTTAAGTCCTCAAAAAACACCACTTACAAGACTGTAGACTCTATGCCACTTACAGACTTCAATGAAGAGTCAATCATTTCTATATGAAATGATAGTGGAACAAACCACTAGTGAGCAATGGCTAAATATCATTGCCCCGGGAGTCCAAAAAGAACCACCCATCTCTTGCCTCCCACAGAAAAGATAAATTTCTCTAGAGACACTTCATTTTGGGTGAATCCCTGTTCATGGCTTTTCTTTCTGTTTTGAGCACTGCCCTTTTCTTACCCTGTAAAGGAGAAAGTCCCCTTCATTAATCTGCTTCACTGTACGGATTTCTTTATGTCTCAACAATGGAATCTGTCTGCATCTCCACCTCCCTATGAACATATGTACACACAGGGATACACACACAAACGCTAAGAAACGATGAGTGTCACACAATAATCCCTAACCAATTCACTTTGCAAAATCTGAATTTGTCAGCATAGGTTAACCTCCATTACTCAGTCTGAGTCTCAGAGTCTTCAAAGTTCAATTCCTCATCCTCTGGACATCTCTGCCCTGCCAATCCATCATTCTCAATTTGGCCATCCCTGGGGATACAGGTTATCAGCATGTCTTTAACCAATAGCATGAAGTGTGGGGCTGGCGGGGTGACATTTTTTTTAAAATTAAACAAAGCTAGCCTCTCTGGTTGATTTCATCTTTACCTCTCACTGTTTTAAATGTTTTATTTCTGAAGATGACCATTGTTTCTCTGCATCTTCAATTTCTTCTGCTCCACTGATACTTAACATCAGCATACTCCACCATCCTCTATCTTAAATACCTTCCCTTGTTGACACTTCCCTACTACTTATTGTTCCATATATTTGCTGCCCTTCACAGCAAAACTTTTCTGATATCTTGTCTAAACTGGTTGTCACCACTTCCTCATCTCCACCATCAATGTCTTGTATCCCCTTCAGATCTTTAAACATGCCTTTCTTCATGGTCTTTAACAAATAAATGCAATAGCAATCCTTAGAGGAAAGTTTATAGTAATAAATGCCTACATTAAAAAGTAGAAAAATGACAAATAAACAACTTAACTTTACACGTGAAGGAACTAGAATAAAAAGTACAAACTAAGTCCAAAGTTAGCAAAAGGAAATAATAAAAAATAATATAGATTAGAGCAGAAATATGTCAAATAAATAGCAAGTCAAATACAGAAATGGTAAAAAAAAAATCAACAAAATTAGGAGTTTCCTTCTTGAAAAGATTAACAAAATTGATAAGCCTACAGCTAGACTTACTAAGAAAAAAGAGAGAAGCCACTAATAAATGAAATCAGGTTTGAAAGAGAAGACATTTCAATGGATGCCTCAGAAACAAAGAATATCATAATGGAAGATTATCAATGTATATACACCAACAAATCAGATAACCTAGAATGGATACATTCTTAGAAACATAAAACCTACCAAAACTGAATAAAGACAAAGTAGAAATCCTGAACATACCAAAAATATAAGGGTATTGCATTATTAATTTAAAATAGCCCAACAAATAAAACCCCAGAAGCAGATGGATTAGTGGGTGACTTCTATCAAACATTCAAAGAAAAAGTGCTAACAATCCTTCTCAAACTCTTCCAAAAAGTAGAAGATGGAATACTGGCAAACTCATCTTATAAAGTTAGCATCACCCTGATCACCAAAGATACAAAAAGAAAATACGACTGCTGACCTATATCCCTGACAAACATAGATGCAGAAATCGTCAATGAAATATTAGCAAATTGAATTCAACAGCATGTTAAATGTATCATACGTCATAACCAAGTAGGATTTATCTCTAGGATACAAGAATGATTCTTCATGCTCAGATCAATCAGTGTGATACATCACATTAACAAAATGAACATAAATATACCCCACATGATTATCTTGATAGATGCACAAAAAGCATTTGGCAAATTTCAACATCGATTGATTAATCTATCCATGATTAAAACTCTCAACAAGATAGATGTAGAAGGAACTTACCTCAACACAATAAAGGCCATGTATGAAAATCCCACAGCAAACTTTATAATCAATAGGGATAACCTAAAATCTGTCCCTCCAAGTTCAAGTACTAGGCAAGTATGCCCACTCTCACCAATTCTATTCAACAGAGTACTAGAAGTCTTAGAGTTCTAGCCAGAACAACGAGATACAAAAAAGAAATAAAATGCTTCCAAATTGGAAAGGAAAAAGTAAAATTATCTCTGTTTTCGGTATCATCATAAAAATGTTTTGTTTAAACAATGTTTGTAAAACGATGATGTTTTGGCATCATCATAAACAAAGAAAACTATAAAGACTCAACCAAAAGTAACGTTAGAATTCATAAACCAATTTGGTATAATTGCAGGATATAAAATCAACATACGAAAATTAGTCACATTTCCACATGCAAACAATGAACTATCCAAAAATGAAGAAAACAACCCATTCACAACAGTAACAAAAATAATTAAATAATAAGATATTTAGGAATAAAGCCAACTGAAGAAGTTTAAGACCTGTACACTGAAAATTACAGAACATTGATGAAATAAATTAAAGAAGACACAGATGAATGGAAAGACATCTTGTGTTCTATACATTTCCAATATGTATAGAAACTCCTAAAAGTCAATAGCAAAACATGTATTAAAAATTTAAAAAAGGCAAAAGACTTGAATGGACATTTCTCCAAAGAATACAAACAAATGGCCAACACGAATATGAAAAGATGCTCAATATCACTAAGCATAAGGAAAATGCAAATCAAAACTAGAAGGAGATATCACCTCATGCCTGTTAGAATAGTTGTAACAACAGAAAACACTAAGGGCAGTATGTATTGACAATATTGCAGAGAAATTGAAACCCTTTTAAAATATGGTAGGTATACAACGTGATGCAGTCATTATCAAAAATATTATGGGGTTCCACAAAAAAATTGCCATATGATCCAGCAATCCCACTTCCAGATATATTAAAAAAATGAATACAGGATCTCAAAGGGATATCTGCACTCTATGTTTGCTTCAGCATTATTTACAATAATCAAGTGACGGAAACAAACCAAATATCAATTGACAGATGAATGGATCAAGAAAATGTGGTGACACACAATGGGATATTATTCAGACTTTAAGAAGGAAGACTTCCTGTGGAGGAGGTAGAGCAAGATGGCAGAATAGAAGGCTCCTCCGATCGACCCCCCCATCCCTACTCCACAAGGACATCAATTTATCTACACACAAAAATATGTTCATGAGAACCAAAAATCACAGTACCTGGTTTTCACTTTGTATCACTGAAAGATGCACTGAAGATGTAAAAGGGACTGTCTTGAATTGCTGACATGACCCATCCCACACCTCCCAACAGCAGTGGTGTGGTGTGGAGAGCACTTTTGCACGCTGGTGGAGGGAGAGCACAGCAACTGCGAGGCATTGAACTGAATGCTGTCCTGTTAGAGCAGAAAGGAAAACACGACCATCAACTCAGCTGATGCCTACCCACAAAGGGAGCATTTAAACCAGCCTAGCCAGAGGGGAATTGCCAATCCCAGCAGTCAGAACTTGAGTTCCTACAAACCTCGCCACTGAGGAGTAACATGCTCTGGGTCTCTAAGTAAACTTGGAAGGCAGTCTAGGCCACAAGAACTGCAACTCTTAGGCAAGTCCTAGTGCTGAACTGGACCCAGAGACAGTGCACTGGGAGGGCACGTGACCTACTGAGACACCAGCTGGTATGGCTAAGGGAGTGCTGGCATCACCCTCCCTGAACCCCAGGTTGCACAGCTTGCAGCTCCAAAAGAGACCCCTTCCTTCCACTTGAGGAGAGGAGAGGGAAGACTGGGGAGGACTTTGTCTTACATCTTGGACACCAGCTTAGCCACAGCAGGATAGGGCACCAGTCAGAGCCCTAAGGCCCCCATTCCTGTCACTAGCTCCCGTACAACATGTCTAGACACTCCCTGGGCCAGAAGGGAACCCACTGTCTTGAAGGGAAGGATCCAGTCCTGGCATCTTTTATCACCTGCTAACTGAAGTGTGCTTGGGCCCTTAAAAACCAGAAGTGATAACCAGGTACTACACTGAGGGCCTTGGGAGAGTCTCTGAGACTTTCTGGATTCAGGAGAGACTCAGCACATTCTTAGCTGTGGTGGCTAGAGAGCGAAACTCCTTCTGCCTGTGAAAAGCAGAGGGAAAAGTAAAAGGGACTTTGTCTTGCACCTTAGATACCAGCTTGGCCACAGGGGAGTTGAGGACCAAGCAAGCTCTTGGGGTTCCTGATTCTAGGACTTGACTCTTGGATGGCATTTCTGGACCTACCCTGGGGCAAATGGGAGCCCATTGCCCTGAAAGGTGAGTTCCAGGCCAGGCAGCATTCACCACAAGCTGACTTAGGAGCCCCTGGGCCTTATAGGAACATCAGTGATAGTCTGGCAGCACTCCCTGTGGCCTGTTGTGGTATTGGCTATAGGGTGAGGCTCCTCTGCATTTGGAAAGAGGAGGGAAGAGTGAGAAGGGATGCATCTTGTAGTCTGATTGTCAGCTCAGCCACAGTACAATAGAACACCAGGTAGACTTCTAAGGTTTTTGACTCTAACCCCTAATTCCTGGACGGTACATCTGGACCCACTTGGGGCCTGGGGGACCTCACTGCCTTGAAGGGAAGGACAGAGGTCTGGCTGGCTTTGCCCCCTGCTGATTGTGGAATCCCAGGGCTTTCAGTGAACATAGGCAGTAGCCAGGGAGTGGTTACATCAGGCCTTGGTCAAAACCCAGTGTTGTTCAGGCATCAGGTCTGACCCAGTGCAATCCCAGTGGTGGTGGCCACAGGGCATCTTGTGTCACTCTACCACCAGCTTTAGGTGGCTTGGAACACAGAGAGAGACTCCGTTTGTTTGGGAGAAAGTAAGGGAAGAAAATAAGAGTCTCTGCCTGGTATTTCAGAGAATTCTCCCAAAATCTGTCCTAGACCACGAGGGTGGTACCTCTGCACATCTGCAAGAATGATAGCATTATGGGCTTGGGGTGCCCCCTAAAGCAGATACAGCTTAAATCACAACACCAACTCCTTTTGAATAGCTGGAAAGCCTTACTAAGAAGGACAGGTACAAACAAGCCCAGACAATGAAGACTACAATAAATACCAAACCCTTCCAATGCACAGACACTGACAAACATCTACAAACATCAACGTCATCTGGGAAAACATTACCTCACCAAGTGAACTAAATAAGGCACCAGAGACCAATCCTGGAGAAACAGAGATATGTGACCTTTCAGACAGATAATTCAGTATAGCTGTTTTGAGGAAGCTCAAAGAAATTCAAGATAACACTGAGAAGGAATTCAGAATTTTATTGGATAAACTTAACAAAGATATTGAAATAATTAAGATGAATTGAGCAGAAATTCTGGAGTTGAAAAATGCAATTGGCATACTGAAGAATAGATCAGCATCTTTTAATACCAGAATTGATCAAGCAGAACAAAGAATTAGTGAGCTTGAAGACAAGCTATTTGAAAATACACAGAAGAGACAAAAGGAAAAAGAAAAATAAACCATGAAGCACACCTAAAAGATCTAGAAAATAGCCTCACAAAAGAAAAGCTAAGAGTTATTAGCCTTAAAAAGAAGGTAGAGAAAGAGATAGGGGTAGAAAGTTTATTCAAAGGGAACATAACAGAGAACTTCCCAAACCTAGAGGAAGATATCAATATGCAAGTACTAGAAAATTATAGGGCACCAAGCAGATTTAACCCAAAGAAGACTAGCTCAAGACATTTAATAATCAAACTCCCAAAGATCAAGGATAAAGAAAGGATTCTAAAAGCAGCAAGAGACAAGAAACAAATAACATATAATGGAACTCCAATACATCTGGTAGCTGGCTTTTCAGTAGAAACTTTACAGGCCGGGAGAGAGTCACATGGCATATTTAAAGTGCTGAAGGAAAGAAATGCTTACCCTAGAATAGTATATCTGGCAAAAAAAATCCTTCAAACATGAAAGAAAAATAAGACATTACCAGACAAACAAAAGCTGAGAGATTTCATGAACACCAGACCTGTCCCACAAGAAATGCTAAAGGAGGTACTTCAACTGGAAGGAAAGGACAATAATGAGCATCAAGTAATCACCTAAAGATACAAAACTCACTGGTAATAGTAAATACACAGAAAAACACAGAATATTATAACACTGTAACTGCAGTGTGTAAACTACTCTTTTCCTAAGTAGAAAGGCTAAATGATGAGCCAATCAAAAATAATAATTACAATGGTTTTTCAAGACATGAACAGTACAATAAGATATAAGAGAAAAAAGAAAAATTTAATAAGTAGGGGGACAAAGTTAAGGTATAGCGTTTTTATTAGTTTTCTTTTTGCATGTTTGCTTATTTATGCAAACAGTGTTGTTATCAGCTTAAAACAATTGGTTATAAGATAGAAATTGCAAGCCTCATGGTAACCTCAAACCAAAAAAATATACAAGGGATACACACACAAAAAAATCAAGAAACCGACCTATATCACCAGTGAAAATCACCCTCGCTTGAGGAAGACAGGAAGGAAAGAAAGAAGGAAGAAAAGACCACAAAACACCAGAAAACAAATAACAAAAGGGCAGGAATAAGTTATTACTTATCAGTAATATTTGTATTAGTTTGTTCTCATTTTGCTTTAAAGAACTGTCTGAGACTGGGTAATTTATAAAGAAAAGAAGTTTAATTGACTCACAGTTCCACAGGGCTGGGGAGGCCTCAGGAAACTTGCGATCATAGCAGAAGGGGAAGCAAACACATCCTTTTACACATGGCAGCAGGAAGGAGAAGTTTTGGGAGCAAGCCCCCCAAAATCTGGCCATAAACTGGCCCCAAAACTGGCCATAAACAGAATCTCTGCATCACTGTGACATGCTCATAATGGCCCTAACGCCCAAGCTGGAAGGTTGTGGGTTTATGGGAATGAGGGCAAGGAAGAACTGGCCCACCCAGGGTGGAAAACCGCTTAAAGGCATTCTTAAGCCACAAACAATAGCATGAGCGATCTGTGCCTTAAGGACATGCTCCTGCTGCAGTTAACTAGCCCAACCTATTCCTTTAATTCGGCCCATCCCTTTGTTTCCCATAAGGGATACTTTTAATTAATTTAACATCTATGGAAACAATGCTAATGACTGGTTTGCTGTTAATAAATACATGCGTAAATCTCTGTTCGGGGCTCTCAGCTCTGAAGGCTGTGAGAACCCTGATTTCCCACTTCACACCTCGATATTTCTGTGTGTGTGTCTTTAATTCCTCTAGTGCTGCTGGGTTAGGGTCTCTCTGAGCGAGCTGGTCTCGGCAGAGAAGTGCTAAGCAAACAGGGAAAAGCCCCTTATAAAACCATCAGATCTTGTGAGAACTCACTATCATGAGAACAGCATGTGGTAACTGCCCCCATGATTCAATTACGTCCCACCAGGTCCCTCCCATGACATGGGGATTATGGGAACTACAATTCAAGGTGAAATTTGGGTGTGGACACATCCAGGTCATATCAATATTGAATGAAAATGGACTAAACTCTCCAATCACAAGACATAGACTAGCTGAATGGATAAAAAACAATACCCATCGGTCTGTTGCCTACAAGAAACACACTTCACCTATAAAGACACACAAAGACTGAAAATAAAAGGGTGGAAAAAGATAGTCCATAGCAATGGAAACCAAAAAGCAGCAGGAGTCACTGTACTTACATCAGACAAAATAGATGTCAAGACCAAAACTATAAGAAAAGAAACAGGTCACTATATAATGCTGAAGGGTTCAACTTAGCAAGAGAATATAACAATTTTAAGTATATATGCACCCAACACTGGAGCACCCAAATATATAAAGCAAATATTATTAGAGTGAAAGAGACAGGCCCTAGTACAATGATAGCTGGAAACTTCAACACCCCATTTTCAGCACTGGACAGATCTTCCAGTCAGAGAATCAAGAAAGAAACATCAGATTTAATCTTTACTATAAATCAAATAGCTCTAATAGTTTGCAAGAGCAAATCAAAACCCAACATTAGTAGAAGAAAAGGAATAATAAATATCAGAGCAGAAATAATGTTGAAGAAAGAAGGCAAAAGATTAATGAACTAAAAAGTTGCTTTTTTGAAAACTTAAACAAAATTGACCAACCTCTAGCCAGACTAAGAGAGAAGATCCAAATAAATAAAATCAGACATGGAAAAAGGAGACATTACAACTGATACTGCAGAAATTCAAAGGATTATTAGTGACTAGTATGAGCAACTAAATGCCAATAAACTGGAAAATCTAGAAGAAATGGGCAAATTCCTAGACACATACACCCACCAACATTGAACCTAGAAGAAATCCAAAACCTGAACACACCAATAACAAGTAACAAAATTGAGGCCATAATAAAGTCTACCAGTAAAGAAAAGCCCGGGACCCAATGGCTTCCTTGCTGAATTCTACCGAACATTTAAAGATGAGCTAATACTAATCCTACTCAATACTACTCCAAAAAATAGAGGAGGAGTGACTACTTCCAAACTCATTCTACGAGGCCAGTATTACCCTGATACCAAAACAAGGCATCAAAAAAAAGAAAACTACAGGCCAATATCTCTTAGGAATATTAATGCAAAAATCCTCAACAAAATACTAGCTAACTGAATTCAACAACACATTAGAAAGATCAGTCATCACGACCAACTGGGATTTCTCCCTGGGATGCAAGGATGATTCAACATATGCCAATCAATCAATATGATACATCCTATCAACAGAATGAAGGATAAAAACGATATAACCATTTCAATGGATCATTTCTATATAAAGCATTTGATAATATCCAACATCCCTTCATGATAAAAACTCTCAAAAACTGGGGATAGAAGAAATATACCTCAACATAATTAAAGTCATTTATAACAGACCCACAACTAGCATCACACTGAATGGGGAAAAACTGAAAGCATTTCTTCTAAGATCTGAAACATAACAAGGAAGCCCACTTTCACTGCTGCTATTCAGCATGGTACTAGATGCCCTAGCTAGAGCAATCAGACAAGAGAAAGACATAATCGACATCCAAGTTGGAAAGGAAGAAGTTTAATTATTCTCGTTTGCAGAAAATATGATCTTATATATTAAAAAATCTAAAGACTCCATGAGAAAACTATTTGAGCTAATAAACAAACTCAGTAAAGTTGCAGGATACAAAATCGACATATAAAAATCAGTAGCATTTGTATATGCCAACAGTAAGCAATCTGAAAAAGAAATAAAAAAAGTAATCCCGTTTACAATAGCCACACATAAAATTAAATACCCAGGAATTAACCAAAGAAGTGAAAGATCTCTATAAAGAAAACTATAAAACACTGATGAAAGAAATTGAAGAGGACACGAAAAAATGGAAAAATATTCCATGTTCATAGATTGGAAGAATCAATACTGTTAAAATCTTCATACCACCCAAAGCAATTTACAGATTCAATGCAATCCCTATCAAAATACCAATGACATTCTTCACAGAAATAGAAAAAAACAATTCTAAAATTTATATGAAACCAAAAAAGACCAATAATAGCCAATACTATTTTAAACAAAGAAAAATAAAACATTATGAACTTAAAGTTTATACTACTGAGATATAATAACCAAAACAGCATGGTACTGGCATCAAAAGAGACACAGAGACCAATAGAACAGAATAGAGAACCCATAAACAAATCCACACACCTACAGTGAACTCATTTTTGACAAAGGTGCCAAGTACCTACGGTAGGAAAAAGACAGTCTGTTCTATAAATGTTGCTGGGAAAACTGGATATCCATATGCAGAAGAATGAAACTAGGCCCCTATCTGTCACCATATAGAAAAATCAAATCAAAATGTATTAATGACTTCAATCTAAGACCTCAAACTATGAGACTACTGCACGAAAACATTGGGGAAAATTTCCAGGACATCAGACTGGGCAAAGATTTCTTGAGCAATACCCCACAAGCACAGGCAACCAAAGTAAAAATGGACAAATGAGATCACATCAAGTTAAAAGGCTTCTTCTGCACATCAAAGGAAACAATCAAGAAAGTGAAAAGACAACCCATAGAATGGGGGAAAATATTTGCAAACTACCCATCTGACAAGAGATTAATAACCAGAATATATAAGGAGGTCAAACAACTGTATAGGAAAACATCTAATGATCCAATCAAAAAATGGACAAAAGATTTGAATAGACATTTCTCAAAAGAAGACATACAAATGACAAAAAGTCATATGAAAAGGTGCTCGACATCACTGATCATCATAGAAATGCAAATCAAAACTACAATGAGATATCATCCCACCCCAGTTTAAATGGCTTCTATCCAAAAGACAGGCAATAACAAATGCTGGCGAGGATGTGGAGTAAAGGGAACTCTTGTACACTGTTGGTGGGAGTATAAATTGGTACAGCCATTAGGAAGAACAGTTTGGAGGTTCCTCAGAAAACTAAAACTTGAGCTACCATATGATCCAGCAATTTCAGTTCTGGATATATATCCCCAAAGAAAGAAAATCAGTATATCGGAGAGATATCTGCACTCACATATTTGTTGTGGCACTATTCACAATAGCTAAGATCTGGAAGCAACCTAAGTGTCCATCAAGAGATGAATGGATAAAAAATATGGTACATATACACAATGGAGTACTATTCAGCCATAAAAAAATGAGATCCTGTCATTTGCAACAACATGGATGGAACTGGAGATGATTATATTAAGTGAAATAAGCCAAGCAAAGAAAGACAAACATTGCACGTTCTCACTTATTTGTGGGATCTAAAAATCCAAACAGTGGAACTCATGGACATAGAGAATAGAAGCCTGGTACCAGAGGCTGGGAAGGGTAGTGGGGGCTGGTGAGAAGGTAAGGATCATTATTGGGTACAAAAAAATTAAAAGAATTTATAACACCTACTATTTGATAGTACAACAGGGTGACTGTAGTCAATAATAACTTAATTGTATATTTAAAAATAACTAAAAGAGTGTAACTCATTTCTTTTATTATAACACAAAGGATAAATGCTTGACGGGATGTATATCCCATTCTCTATGATGTGATCATTGTACAGCACACTCCTGTACCAAAACATCTCATGTATGCCCACAAAAGTTAAAAATAAAAAAATTTAAAATAAAAAAAGGAAATTATATCTTTCATGACAACATGGATGGACCTAGAAGATACTAGCTACGTGAAATGAATCAGTTGCAGAAGGACAAATACTGCATACTTTCTCTTCTATGAGGCATCAAAAATAGTCAAACATGTAGAAGTAGAAAACAGACACATGCACACGTATGTTTATTGCGGCATTATTCACAATAGCAAAGACTTGGAACCAACCCAAATGTCCAACAATGATAGACTGGATTAAGAAAATGTGGCACATATACACCATGGAATACTATGCAGCCATAAAAAATGATGAGTTCATGTCCTTTGTAGGGACATGGATGAAATTGGAAATCATCATTCTCAGTAAACTATTGCAAGAACAAAAAACCAAAAACTGCATATTCTCACTCATAGGTGGGAACCGAACAATGAGAACACATGGACACAGGAAGGGGAACATCACACTTCGGGGACTGTTGTGGGGTGGGGGGAGGGGGGAGGGATAGCATTGGGAGATATACCTAATGCTAGATGACGAGTTGGTGGGTGCAGCGCACCAGCATGGCACATGTTTACATATGTAACTTACCTGCACGTTGCGCACATGTACCATAGAGCCTAAAGTATAATAATAATAATAATAATAATAATAATAAAAAGAAAAAAAAAAGAAAACAGAGTGGTGGTTACCAGGAGATGGGGATATGGGATATTAGGAGCTATTTTTTCAGTGGTTATAAAGTTACATTTATACAAGATGAGTGGGTTCCAGAGATTTCATGCACAACATAGTGTCTGTAGTTAACAATGAGGTATTGTGCACTTAAACATTTGCTAAAAGGGTATATTTCATGTTAACTTTTCTTATAAAAAGAAAAGTTAAAAAAACATTAAAAAACAACAAAAAAGGAACACAAGGAAATTTTGCAGGTTACGGATATGTTTATTACTCTGATTGTAGTGATGGCGACATGAGTGTATACATATGTCCAAACTCATCAAATTGTACACATTAATTAGGTACAGTTTTTATATACCAATTGTACCTCAGTAAATCTAGAAGCAGGAAGAAATCTTGTGTCACTTCATCAAAAATACATAACCATCCAAATATGTTATCAGCTAATTCCAGAGATTCAACATATATGAAGAAAATATTGACAATAATAAAATAATAAATAGACAAATCTACAAATATAACTGAAGACTTTCAACATCTTTCTGCCAAAAATTTATACAAGTAGACAAAAGAAAACCAGAAAGAACATTTTAAAAACTAAACAATACCAACCAACTTGACCTAATTGATGTTTATAAAGCATAGCAACTAACAACTTCAGAATACATTCTTTGTGAGTCCATAAGAAACATCTACCAAGATTGACTGTGCTCTAGGCTCTAAGGCATGTCTCAATAAATACCAGAGGACTGAAATTCAGATTATAGTTTCTGATCAGATCATTATTAACTGAGTTATCTATAATAATAATATATCAAGAAATATCTATTTGGAAATTAAACAACCTACTTTTAAATAACTAATTGATTCAGGAATAAATCATAGGGAATTTATAAAATATTTTCTACTGAATTGCCATCAATTTTTTTAGGCAAATCTCAAATCAATCATCTTATGATTTAAGACTCAAGAAAACGAATACAAAATTAAACCCAAAGTAAATAAAAGAATAAATAATTAAAATGGTAGATGTCATCATGAGAAAATATAAAAAATAAAAAACAATGAATTCAAAAGGCCATTTAAAAAATATTAGTAAAGTTGGAGAGGAGCCAAGATGGCCGAATACGAACAGCTCCAGTCTACAGCTCCCAGCGTGAGCAACACAGAAGACGGGTGATTTCTGCATTTCCATCTGAGGTACCATGTTCATCTCACTAGGGAGTGCCAGACAGTGGGCGCAGGTCAGTGGGTGAGTGCACCGTGCGCCAGCTGAAGCAGGGGCAAGGCATTGCCTCACTCGGGAAGTGCAAGGGGTCAGGGAGTTCCCTTTCCAGGGGTGACAGACGGCACCTGGAAAATCAGGCCACTCCCACCCGAATACTGTGCTTTACCGACGGGCTTAGGAAACGGTGCACCAGGAGATTATAGCCTGCACCTGGCTCAGAGGGTCCTACATCCACGGAGTCTCGCTGATTGCTAGCACAGCAGTCTGAGATCAAACAGCAAGGCAGCAGCGAGGCTGGGGGAGGGGCGCCCGCCATTGACCAGGCTCGCTTAGGTAAACAAAGCAGCCAGGAAGCTCGAACTGGGTGGAGCCCACCACAACTCAAGGAGGCCTGCCTGCCTCTGTAGGCTCCACCTCTGGGGGCAGGGCACAGACAAACAAAAAGACAGCAGTAACCTCTGCAGACATAAATGTCCCTGTCTGACAGCTTTGAGGAGAGCAGTGGTTCTCCCAGCACGCAGCTGGAGATCTGAGAACGGGCTGACTGCCTCCTCAAGTGGGTCCCTGACCCCTGACCCCCGAGCAGCCTAACTGGGAGGCGCCCCCCAGCAGGGGCAGACTGACACCTCACACGGCAGGCCAGGTACTCCAACAGACCTGCAGCTGAGGGTCCTGTCTGTTAGAAGGAAAACTAACAGAAAGGACATCCACACCAAGAACCCATCTGTACATCACCATCATCAATGACCAAAAGTAGATAAAACCACAAAGATGGGGAAAAAACAGAGCAGAAAAACTGGAAACTCTAAAAAGCAGAGTACCTCTCCTCCTCCAAAGGAACGCAGTTCCTCACCAGCAACGGAATAAAGCTGGATGGAGAATGACTCTGACGAGCTGAGAGAAGAAGGCCTCAGACGATCAAATTACTCCGAGCTACGGGAGGATATTCAAACCAAAGGCAAAGAAGTTGAAAACTTTGAAAAAAATTTAGAAGAATGTATAACTAGAATAACCAGTACAGAGAAGTGCTTAAAGGAGCTGATGGAGCTGAAAACCAAGGCTCAAGAACTACGTGAAGAAAGCGGAAGCCTCAGGAGCCAATGCAATCAAATGGAAGAAAGGGTATCAGCCCTGCAATATGAAATGAATGAAATGAAGCGAGAAGGGAAGTTTAGAGAAAAAAGAATAAAAAGAAACGAGCAAAGCCTCCAAGAAATGTGGGACTATGTGAAAAGACCAAATCTATGTCTGATTGGTGTACCTGAAAGTGACGGGGAGAATGGAAACAAGTTGGAAAACACTCTGCAGGATATTATCCAGGAGAACTTCCCCAATCTAGCAAGGCAGGCCAACATTCAGATTCAGGAAATACAGAGAACGCCACAAAGATACTCCTCGAGAAGAGCAACTCCAAGATACATAATTGTCAGATTCACCAAAGTTGAAATGAAGGAAAAAATGTTAAGGGCAGCCAGAGAGAAAGGTCGGGTTACCATCAAAGGGAGGCCCATCAGACTAACAGCAGAACTCTCCGCAGAAACCCTACAAGCCAGAAGAGAGTGGGGGCCAATATTCAACATTCTTAAAGAAAAGAATTTTCAACCCAGAATTTCATATCCAGCCAAACTAAGCTTCATAAGTGAAGGAGAAATAAAATACTTTACAGACAAGCAAATGCTGAGAGATTTTGTCACCACCAGGCCTGCCCTAAAAGAGATCCTGAAGGAAGCACTAAACATGGAAAGGAACAACTGGTACCAGCCACTGCAAAATCATGCCAAAATGTAAAGACCATTGAGACTAGGAAGAGACTGCATCGACTAACAAGCAAAATAACCAGCTAACATCATAATGACAGGATCAAATTCACACATAACAATATTAACTTTAAATGTAAATGGACTAAATGCTCCAATTAAAAGACACAGACTGGCAAATTGGATAAAGACTCAAGATGCATCAGTGTGCTGTATTCAGGAAACCCATCTCACGTGCAGAGACACACATAGGCTCAAAATAAAAGGATGGAGGAAGATCTACCAAGCAAATGGAAAACAAAAAAAGGCAGGGGTTGCAATCCTAGTCTCTGATAAAAGACTTTAAACCAACAAAGATCAAAAGAGACAAAGAAGGCCATTACATAATGGTAAAGGGATTAATTCAACAAGAAGAGCTAACTATCCTAAATATATATGAACCCAATACAGGAGCACGCAGATTCATAAAGCAAGTCCTGAGTGACCTACAAAGAGACTTAGACTCCCACACATTAATAATGGGAGACTTTGACACCCCACTGTCAACATTAGACAGATCAACGAGACAGAAAGTCAACAAGGATACCCAGGAATTGAACTCAGCTCTGCACCAAGCCGACCTAATAGACATCTACAGAACTCTCCACCCCAAATCAACAGAATATACATTTTTTTCAGCACCACACCACACCTATTGCAAAATTGACCACATACTTGGAAGTAAAGCTCTCCTCAATAAATGTAAAAGAACAGAAATTATAACAAACTATCTCTCAGATCACAGTGCAATCAAGCTACAACTCAGGATTAAGAATCTCACTCAAAACCACTCAACTACATGGAAACTGAACAACCTGCTCCTGAATGACTACTGGGTACATAACGAAATGAAGGCAGAAATAAAGATGTTCTTTGAAACCAACGAGAACCAAGACACAGCATACCAGAATCTCTGGGACACATTCAAAGCAGTGTGTAGAGGGAAATTTATAGCACTAAATGCCCATAAGAGAAAGCAGGATAGATCCAAAATTGACACCCTAACATCACAATTAAAAGAACTAGAAAAGCAAGAGCAAACATATTCAAAAGCTAGCAGAAAGCAAGAAATCACTAAAATCAGAGCAGAACTGAAGGAAATAGAGACACAAAAAACCCTTCAAAAATTAATGAATCCAGGATCTGGTTTTTTGAAAGGATCAACAAAATTGATAGACCACTAGCAAGATTCATAAAGAAAAAAAGAGAGAAGAATCAAATAGATGCAATAAAAAATGATAAAGGGGATATCACCACCGATCCCACAGAAATACAAACTACCATCACAGAATACTACAAACACCTCTACACAAATAAACTAGAAAATCTAGAAGAAATGGATAAATTCCTCAACACATACACCCTCCCAAGACTAAACCAGGAAGAAGTTGAATCTCTGAATAGACCAATAACAGGAGCTGAAATTGTGGCAATAATCAATAGCTTACCAACCAAAAAGAGTCCAGGACCAGATGAGTTCACAGCCGAATTCTACCAGAGGTACAAGGAGGAACTGGTACCATTCCTTCTGAAACTATTCCAATCAATAGAAAAAGAGGGAATCCTCCCTAACTCATTTTATGAGGCCAGCATCATCCTGATACCAAAGCCGGGCAGAGACACAACCAAAAAAGAGAATTTTAGACCAATATCCTTGATGAACATTGATGCAAAAATCCTCAATAAAATACTGGCAAACCGAATCCAGCAGCACATCAAAAAGCTTATCCACCATGATCAAGTGGGCTTCATCCCTGGGATGCAAGGCTGGTTCAATATACGCAAATCAATAAATGTAATCCAGCATATAAACAAAACCAAAGACAAAAACCACATGATTATCTCAATAGATGCAGAAAACGCCTTTGACAAAATTCAACAGCCCTTCATGCTAAAAACTCTCAATAAATTAGGTATTGATGGGACGTATCTCAAAATAATAAGAGCTATCTATGACAAACCCACAGCCAATATCATACTGAATGGGCAAAAACTGGAAGCATTCCCTTTGAAAACTGGCACAAGACAGGGATGCCCTCTCTCACCACTTCTATTCAACATAGTGTTGGAAGTTCTTGCCAGGGCAATTAGGCAGGAGAAGGAAATAAAGGGTATTCAATTAGGAAAACAGGAACTGAAATTGTCCCTGTTTGCAGGCGACATGACTGTATATCCAGAAAACCCCATTGTCTCAGCCCAAAATCTCCTTAAGCTGATAAGCAACTTCAGCAAAGTCTCAGGATACAAAATCAATGTACAAAAATCACAAGCATTCTTATACACCAATAACAGACAAACAGAGAACCAAATCATGAGTGAACTCCCATTCACAATTGCTTCAAAGAGAATAAAATACCTAGGAATCCAACTTACAAGGGATGTGAAGGACCTCTTCAAGGAGAACTACAAACCACTGCTCAAGGAAATAAAAGAGGATACAAACAAATGGAAGAACATTCCATGCTCATGGGTAGGAAGAATCAATATTGTGAAAATGGCCATACTTCCTAAGGTAAATTACAGATTCAATGCCATCCCCATCAAGTTACCAATGACTTTCAGAATTGGAAAAAACTACTTTAAAGTTCATATGGAACCAAAAAAGAGCCCGCATCGCCAAGTCAATCCTAAGTCAAAAGAACAAAGCTGGAGGCATCACACTACCTGACTTCAAACTATACTACAAGGCTACAGTAACCAAAACAGCATGGTACTGGTACCAAAACAGAGATATAGATCAATGGAACAGAACAGAGCCCTCAGAAATAATGCCGCATATCTACAACTATCTGATCTTTGACAAACCTGAGAAAATCAAGCAATGGGGAAAGGATTCCCTATTTAATAAATGGTGCTGGGAAAACTGGCTAGCCATATGTAGAAAGCTGAAACTGGATCCCTTCCTTACACCTTAAACAAAAATCAATTCAAGATAGATTAAAGACTTAAATGTTAGACCTAAAACCATAAAAACCCTAGAAGAAAACCTAGGCATTACCATTCAGGACATAGGCATGGGCAAGGACTTCATGTCTAAAACACCAAAAGCAATGACAACAAAAGCCAAAATTGACAAATGGGATCTAATTAAACTCAAGAGCTTCTGCACAGCAAAAGAAACTACCATCAGAGTGAACAGGCAACCTACAAAATGGGAGAAAATTTTCACAACCTACTCATCTGACAAAGGGCTAATATCCAGAATCTACAATGAACTCCAACAAATTTACAAGAAAAAAACAACCCCATCAAAAAGTGGGCGAAGGACATGAACAGACACTTCTCAAAAGAGGACATTTATGCAGACAAAAAACACATGAAAAAATGCCCACCATCACTGGCCATCAGAGAAATGCAAATCAAAACCACAGTGAGACACCATCTCACACCAGTTAGAATGGCAATCATTAAAAAGTCAGGAAACAACAGGTGCTGGAGAGGATGTGGAGAAATAGGAACACTTTTACACTGTTGGTGGGACTGTAAACTAGTTCAACCCTTGTGGAAGTCAGTGTGGCGATTCCTCAGGGATCTAGAACTAGAAATTCCATTCAACCCAGCCATCCCATTACTGGGTATATACCCAAAGGACTATAAATCATGCTGCTATAAAGACACATGCACACGTATGTTTATTGTGGCATTATTCACAATAGCAAAGACTTGGAACCCACCCAAATGTCCAACAATGATAGACTGGATTAAGAAAATGTGGCACATATACACCATGGAATACTATGCAGCCATAAAAAATGATGAGTTCATGTCCTTTGTAGGGACATGGATGAAATTGGAAATCATCATTCTCAGTAAACTATCGCAAGAACAAAGAACCAAACACCGCATATTCTCACTCATAGGTGGGAATTGAACAATGAGAACACATGGACACAGGAAGGGGAACATCACACTTCGGGGACTGTTGTGGGGTGGGGGGAGGGGGGAGGGATAGCATTGGGAGATATAAATTGTAAATCATCATTCTCAGTAAACTATCGCAAGAACAAAGAACCAAACACCGCATATTCTCACTCATAGGTGGGAATTGAACAATGAGAACACATGGACACAGGAAGGGGAACATCACACTTCGGGGACTGTTTCGGGGTGGGAGGACGGGGGAGGGATAGCATTAGGAGATATACCTAATGCTAGATGACAAGTTGGTGGGTGCAGCACACCAGCATGGCACATGTATACATATGTAACTTACCTGCACATTGTGCACATGTACCATAAAACCTAAAGTATAATAATAATAATAATAATAAAAATTAGTAAAGTTTATATAACCCTAGCCATAGTGATTAAGAACCAAAATGACTCAAAATACCAACATAGGGAATGTAAAAGTGGAAATTACTGTAGACTCTAGTGAAATTAAAGGAAAGAAAAATATATAAAAACTGGATAACAAAAATTTGGAAAACTTTGATAAAATGAACAAAATTTCTTGAAAAATATAATTTAACAAACTTACACATGAAAATATAGAACATGCAAGTGGTCCCATATAGAACTTAGTCAAAAGCCTTCTATCCTAGTTAGCTTCACCAGTTTATTCTCTTGATAATCAAGCAAGAAAACAATGCCAATTCTACAGAATTTCTTTCAGAAAATTGAATAGAATTAAAAACTTCCCAACTCATTCTATGAGACCAGTATCAACTAGATAAAATGTTAAGTTTCTTAAGTATTTCCAAATCAAGCAATGTAATATATCTCATTAACAGAATAAAGGAATGATAGTGTAACTCTCTCAATAGATTAAGAGAAAACTTTTGACACAATTTAAGACACACACGTGATTTCTTAAAACCAATTTCTAGATGTTAGGAGCTACTATTTGTATCTTTCTTAAAGAAAGTCTTAGTTTTAATAATCTTTTGGGGTAAATAATTTTAAGTTTACACAAAATTTCCAAAGATAGTACAAAGAATTCTTGTATAGCCTCTACCAAGTTTCCTTTAATGTTAACATACCAATGATACATTTGTCAGAACTAAGAAATCAACATTGGTACAGTACCAATAGCTATAGACATTATCAAATTTCACTAATTTTGTAATGTAGGGGCGGAAAAGGTGTGATACCTTTCTTCAGCCATCATAACCGTCATGGCCAACATTCTTATAACAAAGACAGATTAACGAAAGAAATGTACAACAAGTTTATTTAATCAAAGTTTTACATGACATGGGAGAATTCAGAAATGAAGGCTCAAAGACCCAGGGAAAACTGCCCATGTTTATGTTTAGATTGTATGAATAATGAACAGCCATATGGAAACGTGAGTGGACAAAAAGGTATGACCTAATGATAATAGGCCAAGAGGGGGAACCTGGCAAGGCCTGTCCAGATTCTTCTTGGCCTCTCTGTTTAGCATTCCCTTCATCCATGTTATGGAGCAAGATCGTTCTGGAATGGAGGTCTTATGACCTACTGTCAGACAAGTTAGTTCAGAGAATTTCTTTATGGCCAGTTCTTACACAGAAAGGAGGGGGTAGGTTAGAGTAGTATTTCTAGGTTTTATGGCTGACTTTGGGGGAGAGGAGTTGTAGTTTCTATAACTATCCTTGGGGAAGAAGAATTTTGTTTCTATGACTTGTTTGAGGGGAGAAAGAAGGGTGAGAGACAGGAGGGCAGGAGAAGGTCGGAGAGACTTTGCTTCTGCGGCTACTTCTGAGGTCTTCTGATCTCCTTTAGTTCAAAGTACTCATCATGCAAAAGCACCATACTTTGGGGTATTATTTTCTGAGCCCTAACACCACTAATATCCTTTTACTGATAATATACAGTATATCACATTACATTTTGTTATTGTGTCTCTGTATTCTCCTCTACTCAGTGATAGTTTTTATTGTTTCTCTTTTTTTATGGCCTTGATACAATTGAAGCATTCTGTTAAGGTAATTTGCAGCATGTTCCTCAATTTGAATATAACTGATGTTTTCTCATGATTAAATGGGATTATAAGTTTGGGAGAAGAATATCAGAAAAGGTGAGGTTTCCTTCTATTGCATCTTTCTCTCCAGAAGCTGGAGCTTAATTTCTTCCCTTAGAGTGTGGGCTGAATTTTGTGACTTGCTTCCTAACAGTAGATTATGGAAAAGGTAAATAGCAACTTTACAGTGAAGAAACATGGCAGACAACACCTTAAACAAGTGATCAATATTAACATCACGCTTGATGTAATGCAATGAGAAGTGAACCTCTCCTTTCATGACCAGTGTTAACGCATGCCCTCAATCTGGGGGACCTGAATCTAACTCCAGGTGGATAATGTCAGAATTGAATTAAATCACAGGACACATGATTAGTGTCCACTGAAGAACTGTTTGGTGTGGGGGTAAGCCCCTACACATCTGGTCACAGAAGTGATCTCTCTTGGGAGTATAATAGGAGAAAAAACAATTAGCTTGTTTAGTTTTTTTTTTCCTACTTTACAAAATGTATTTTGTGTGATCTCTATTCTCTTAAGTTTGTTAAGACTTATGGCCTGGAATGTGTTGTCTCTTGATGAAGAATATATATTGTCCTTATGTTGAGTAGAGTGCTCTATACAATGTTCAATTGGTCAAGTTGGTTAGAAGTGTCATTCAGGTAATCTATATCTTTATAAATTTTCTGCCTACTTGTTCTATTGATTACAGAGAAATGAGTTTTAAACTCCTCAACTATTACTCTGAAATTGTCTGTTTCTCCTTTCAGATCTATCCATTTTTGTCTCATGTATTTTAAATAAAGCTCTGTTGTTAGGCACATACATATTTAGGATTGTTATGTCTTCTTGGAGAAGCAACATCATTATCACTATGCAATGTTCCTCTTTATCTGTTATAATCTTATGTGACCTGAAGTCTACTTATCCAAAATCAATATAGCTATTCCAGTTTCCTTTTAGTGTTAGCATTGTATACCTTTCTTGATCCCTTTACTTTTAACCTAAGTCTTTATATTTAAAGTGGCTCTCTGTAGACAACAAATAGCTGGGTCTTGGCTTTTAATTCAATCTGATAATCTCTATCTTGTTTTTATTTGTAAAAATTTAAGAGGTACAAGTGCAATTTTGTTACATGGATATATTGTATAGCAATGAAGTCTGGGCTTTCAGTGTAACCATCACCTGAACAGTGTACATTGTACCCATTAAGTAATTTCTCATTTCTCATCCCTCATCCCCCCCTCACCCTCCCATCCTTCAAGTCTCCAATGACTATTATTTCACACTATTGATCCATTTGTACATGTTATTTGGCTCCCACTTATGAGTGAGAACATGTAGTATTTGACTTTCTGTTTCCGAATTGTTTCACTTAAGATTAGGGCCTCCAGTTCCATTCACATTGCTGCTAAAAACATGATTTTATTCTTTTTTATTGCAGAATAGTATTCCATTGTGTGTGTATGTATATATATATGTATATGTATATATCACAGTTTTATATATACATATATTTGTGAGATATATATGTGTATAAGTATGTATATATATCACATTTTCTTTACCCAATCATCCATTGATGGACATGCAGGTTGATTCCCTATCTTTGCTATTGTAAATAATGTAGTGATAAACACATGAGTGTAGGTATCTTTTTGAAATAATGATTTCGTTTTCTTTGGGTAGATACTCAGTAGTGGGATTTTGCTGGATCAAATGATAGTTCTATTTTTATTATTTTGAGGAATCTCCATGTTGTTTTCCATAGAGGCTGTACTAATTTACATTCCCACCAACAGTGTATAAGTGTTCCCTTATTTCGCATCCTCGCCAACATCTGTGGGTTTTTTTTTTTTGTCTTTTTAATAATAGCTATTCTAACTAGTGTAAGGTGATACCTCATTATGATTTTAATTTGCATTTCTCTGATGATTAGTGATGTTCAGCATCTTTTCATGTGCTTATTGGCCATTTTTATGTTTTCTTTTAAAAATGTGTGTTCATATCCTTTGTCCACTTTTTAATGGAGTTATTTGGGGGTTTATGTTGAGTTGAGTTCCTTGTAAATTCTGGATATCAGTCCCCTGTCAGATTCATAGTTTGCAGTTTTCTCCCATTCTGCAAATTGTCTGTTCACTTTGTGGATTATTTCTTTTTTTTCTCCTTTTTTTTTTCTTTCTTGATTTTATTTCAAAAGTACACAAGGTCACAAAACTAGAGCAAGTTGTTTGTCTTAACAAATTTTGTTCTTACAAATTTCAAAATCTGCACCATTGGATATATAAGCCAAAAATCATATATACAAAATCTGAAACTGACACTGTCAATTCTATACTTTGCACATGTGAAGTGTCAAAATATTTTTCTCAGTAGTACAAGTGTATTTATCACTAAAATTCACAATTAGGGAAAAGAATAAGTGAATCAATGAACTGTGGTTCTCTTAAAATTTGTGTCATTAAATAAGTTAGCAGAAAACACAAAGTTTTGTTTTGATGGAACTTTTAGTCTCGATGACTAAAACCAAACCCAACTGATATGTACTATATTCATAAATTATACAATAAGATAAATTATAAAAGTTAACCTTAATGAATAAGAGGCTGGTTGTTGTGGGAAGTCAGGGACCCCAAACGGAGGGACTGGCTGAAGCCATGGCAGAAGAACATGGATTGTGAAGATTTCATGGACATTTATTAGTTCTCCAAATTAATACTTTTATAATTTCTTATGCCTGTCTTTACTGCAATCTCTAAACATAAATTGTGAAGATTTCATGGACACTTATCACTTCCCCAATCAATACCCTTGTGATTTCCTATGCCTGTCTTTACTTTAATCTCTTAATCCTGTCATCTGGTAAGCCGAGGAGGATGTATGTCGCCTCAGGACCCTGTGATAATTGCATTAACTGCACAAATTGTAGAGCATGTGTGTTTAAACAATATGAAATCTGGGCTCCTTGAAAAAAGAACAGGATAACAGCAATGTTTAGGAAACAAGAGAGATAACCTTAAACTCTGACCGCCAGTGAGCCAGGCGGAACAGAGCCATATTTCTCTTCTTTTAAAAGCAAATGGGAGAAATATTGCTGAATTATTTTTCTCAGCAAGGAACATCCCTGGGAAAGAGAATATATGCCTGGGGGTGGGTCTATAGATGGCCCCCTTGGGTGTGGCCGTCTTCTATGGTCGAAACTGTAGGGGTGAATTAAACCCCAGTCTCCCATAGCGCTCCCAGGCTTATTAGGAAGAGGAAATTCCCGCCTAATAAATTTTGGTCAGACCGGTTGCTCTCAAAACCCTGTCTCCTTATAAGATGTTATCAATGACAATGGTGGCCGAAACCTCATTAGCAATTTTAATTACGCCCCAGTCCTGTGGTCCTGTGATCTAACCCTGCCTCCATTTGCCTTGTGATATTCTGTTACCTTGTGAAGTATGTGATCTTTGTGACCCACACCCTATTCGTATGCTCCCTCCCCTTTTGAAAGTCCCTAATAAAAACTTGCTGGTTTTGCAGCCTGTGGGGCATCACGGAACCTACCGACATGTGATGTCTCCCCTGGATGCCCAGCTTTAAAATTTCTCTCTTTTGTACTCTGTCCCTTTATTTCTCAAACCGGCCGACGCTTAGGGAAAATAGAAAAGAACCTACGTGACTATCGGTGCACGTTGCCCGATAGCTGGTATTATCTGCTATAAGATAAATGATCAGCCTTCCCTAAAGATAAACTGAACCACAATTCACAAATTTGTTTATTATTCTTCCCTGCTTCTATAACATTTATAAAAAGAATTTGTCCTCAGTTATGGCCTATTTTAGTGTTAAAATAGGTAAATGAGTAAGAAATCCTATTGAACATAATGCCTTTATTGCTGGAATATCCAAAGGCATTCAAAATATTAAAACTTGCCCAGAACATTTACACTACTAAACACAGGAATGTTATAAAGATATATGTACATATATATAATATACAATGTCAAAAGCCACTAAGAAGTTAAAATTCTGCCAACATTTTATACCAACTACTCTTTATGTGACACATCAAAGCATTAACCATGTAAAATATGAACTTTTTCTGTTCCCACTGGAATAAGGCATCTGAAAGCCCTAAACACTGCTGAAGTGAAAATTAGAAGAAAAAACACTTAACATTCACATAACACCAAATGTACATGCTGCACGCACACAAAAGACACTGAGAATATTTTTAAGATTATTTCTTTTGCTATGTAGAAGCTCTTTAATTAAGTCCCATTGTCTATTTTTGGTTTTGTTGCTTGTGCTTTTAAGGTCTTAATCTCCATCTTTTAATTGGTATATTTAGATCATTCACATTTGAAGTGGTTATTGATACAGTTGGATTAAAATATATAACCTTTCTAGATCTTTACTATTTGTTTCATTTGTTTTTTGTTTCTTTTTTCCTTTTATATCTACCTTCTCTGGGTTTAATTGATGTGTTTATGACTTTTCTATATGCTTTATTGAATTATTATTTATACCTCTATTTTGCTTTTTACATGATTGTTCTTACATTTGCAATGAACATTTTTAAATAACCTAAGTCCAATTTCAAATACTATGATATGAATTTTTGTGTAGTGTAAGAACTTTATAACAGTACATTCCTATTTTCCCCTCTCATACCTTGTGGCATTATGTTTCATTTTTACATAAGCTATCAACACATAGTATTTTGTTACTACTGTTTTAAATAATCTGTCCTATTTTCTAGTGAATATAAGAGAAGGAAGATTATATTTTATCCTCATGTATTATTCCATTTTCAATGTTCTACATTTCTTTGTGTAGATCCAAGTTTCTGGCCTTATCATTTTCCTTTTGCCTGAAGAATTTATTTTAACATTTCTACAAATGGTCCGCTAACAATAAATTATCTCAACTTACATTTATCTGAGAAAGCCTTTATTTCTCTTTTACTTTTGAAGAATAGTTTCAGGACAGATAGAATTCTGGGTTGAAAGGGTTTTTTTTTCTTTCAGCACTTTAAATATGTAACTTCGTTGTCTTCTGGCTTTCATGATTTCTGATGAGAAGTCTGCTGTAATTATTATTATAGTTTCTCTATAGATAATGTGCCCCTTCCCATCCATTGGGTACCTTCGAAAATGTCTTTCTTTGGTTCTCAAAAACTTGAATATGACTTGACTGTATGTGGTTTTATTTTGGTATCTATCCTATTTGATGTTTTCTGAGTTTCTTGGACCTGTGTGGGGAGGGGTTGTTTGTCATTTATTTTGGAAAATTTGGGGCTATTTTTCTGCTCAAATTTATCTTATGGCCCTTTCCTTCTCTTTCTAAGATTTCAATTATGCATATATTAACCTATTTGATATTGTCTAATAGATGTTGGAAGCTCTATTCTGCTTTGTTTTCACTCTTTATTCTATGTTTCAGTTTATGAAATTTTGCATGATATTTTTTCAAGTTCAGTGCTTCTTCCCTTGGCTATATTAAGTCTACTGATATACCCACTGAAGGCATTCTTCATCTTTGCTACTATGTTTCTTATTTCTACCATTTACATTTGACCTGTTCTCATCATTTTCATCTCTCTGCTAAAATAATCTGTCTGATCTTGCATGCTGTCTACATTTCTCATTAGAGATTTTGGTACATTAATCACAGTTATTTTTAATTCTTTGATAGTTAGAACATGTGTTTCATACCTGAGTCTGGTTCTAATTATTGCTTTGATTCTTCAGAATGTGAGATATTTGTATACCTCATAATTTTTGTTAAAAGCAGGACATGTGTATAGGACAGGAGATACAAACATAAATATTACATTTTATGCTTGGACATGAGTATGGCTTTCATTTTGCTAGAACTTTATTATGGGGAGTTTGCTAATATAGTAAGGACGTGACCTGGGCATTTGAAGTTCCTTGTTGCAATGGTTACTCTACATGAACCAGAGATTTAAGATTGATACATTGAGACAATGGTTACTCTACGTGAACCAGAGATTTAAGATTGATACATTGAGACACTTTCTGGGGGAAGCAGGACAAAGGGAAGATGCAAAGAAAAGGGGAGTAGGGAGACAAAAAGAAGACAAAAAATTTCTCCTCCCGCTCCTTCCCAAGGAGTAGCACTGCTTTTCTTTTTTCTATGTTCCCCTCCTACATCCAGGCTACAGTTTTGATACTTCTTTCCCTATAGATTAAACCTTTTGTACTGTAAGGAAAATAGGGAAGACGAGTCAGCTGGAACTTTTGGTAGGGGCTTCTGTTTCTCTCTCCCAGCAAGCTCTATTGGTGTTCTTTCTAAGGATCCTCTCAGATCTTTTTGTGGGCATCTAGAGAGGTTCTTGGAGAAAAAGCTCAGGAGACAATGTGAGACCCCCTACAGGAACTTCATACTCTCCTAGTAGCCCACACTCAGCCTTGTCTTGAAATTTCAGACATTTCTTGAAATTTTCTATTTTAATCTTCTTAATGTCTTATGTCAGTGTCAGTGGTCCTCAACCTTTTTGGCACCAGGGACCAGTTTCGTGGGACCAATTTCGTGGAAGACAATACGTTGTTTTTTTCTTTTTGAGATGGAGTCTCGTTCTGTCACCGAGGCTGGAGTGCAACGGCGTAATCTTGGCTCACTGCAACCTCTGCCTCCTAGGTTCAAGAGATTCTCCTGCCTCAGCCTCCCGACTAGCTGGGATAACAGGCGCGTGCCACCATGCCTGACTAATTTTTGTATTTTTAGTAGAGACGGGTTTCCCCATGTTGGTCAGGCTGGTCTAGAACTCCTGACCTCATGATCCGCCTGCCTCGACCTCGCAAAGTGCTGGCATTACAGGCGTGAGCCACCGTGCCCGGCCGGAAGACAATTTTTCATGGACTGGGCATGGAGTATGCTTTCGGGATGATTCAAGTGCATTACATATATTGTGCACTTTATTTCTATTATTATTACATCGTAATATATAATGAAATAATTATACAACTCACCGTAATGTAGGATCAGTGGGAACTAATCTTGGTCTCCTGCAACTAGACAATCCCTTCTGGGGGTGATGGGAGATAGTGACAGAGCATCAGGAATTAGATTTTCATAAGGAGCGTGCAACCAAATCCCTGGCATGCACAGTTCACAACAGGGTTCGCATTCCTATGAGAATCTAATGCCGCCACTAATCTGACAGGCAGTGGAGCTCAGGCGTAACGCAAGTGATGGGGAGTGGCTGTAAACACAGATGAAGCTTTGCTCACTCACTCTCCGCTTACCTCCTGCTGTGCGATCCTGCTCCTAACAGGCCATGGACCAGTACCAGTCGGTGGCCCAGGGGTTAGGGACCCCTGGCTTATATGGCATTTGGGCAGTGTCTGTCCCAGGCAAGCAAATGCTCATGTCCTCTTTCCACCTGCAAGCACCTGAGTTTCATTAATTTTTGTGTTAAATGTATTTCATGAGACCTCCGTTCTCTGAAGGGTTCCCAAGAAGTCATTACTTTGCAGTTTTTCCACCTCTTTTTCTTGTTTTATGAGTAGGAATGATGCTCCTGACATCTATGGGCATTTCTGAGCTCAAACCATAAGCACTCAGCAAAAATCTTTTTAAAAGATGGTGCTGATCAGTTGAATATCAATATGAAAAGAAATTTGATCCTTGATCCCTGTCAGACTTCATATATGGTCCTTCACCAAATAGCAATATTTCAGTCAATGACAGACCACATATATAATGGTGGTCCTGTAAGATTGTAATACAGTATTTTTATTGTACCTTTTATATGTTTATATATGTTTATGTATACAGATACTTACCATTGTGCCACAAACAGTTATAATATTCAGTATAGTATCATACTGCACAGGTGTGTAGCCCAGGAACAATATGGCTAGGTATATAGCAAGCTATATAGTCTAGGTGTGTAGTAGGTTATACCATCTAGGGTCATGTGAGTACACTCTATGATATTTGCACAATTATGAAATTGCCTAACAATGCATTTCTCAGAACATATCCCCATCATTAAACAATACATGATTGTACATCCTTATCTTATTACTGTCCACTGTTTGGGCCTCTTGAAGACACCGATCTGGCAAGCTACTCTACATGCTCTTAAAAGTTCTACTGGCTTTTTCTTACTCCAGTAAAGTTCCTTCGCCTATTATTGTTCTGATACCTTGTCCACCATTGCACAGACTCATCACATAACTCTAGCAGCTAGTGATCTTTGTTCACCAAACAAGGACATGTCCTATCATGGAATTTAGTTTCTTTAAATTTATTTGTCTACACAGATCTTTTGTGTCTTTACAAATGAGTACTTTTTTGAGTTTTCTTTTATTTTGTCAGTTTTTTGTCTTAGTTGATACAATTGTCACAAAGGTCTGTCATGATATTCTACCTCTGAAATGGAAGTGACACATCTATTAATAGTTATTTAAATGGTATGTTCAAAGAAGGTACATTAAGGACTGCCTGACACAAGTCATTTCTAACTAAAAGCCACCACAAATTATTCCTGACTAGATGCCTTCATGTTTATTTTTTGAAAAAAAATCAAAATAATACTCCATAAAACCTGTTGTAAATTTTATATTCTATGTATTACTGACATATTTGGATATTTGTACATAATCTTTAACTATATGTTTATTAATGCCTGTATACTACAATGCCATATGGATGTACCATAATTTATTTAAACATTCCCCTGTTGGTGGTCATTTAGATTTTTCTCCTGGTGATAAGTAGGAAAGCCTACAGGTTTGAGCAATAGCTACACACAATATAATTGGTTAGATAGTTTTTTAAAGCACAGACATGTTCTTAATTATTCTTGAAGATTATATTTTATGTTAGAAGAATTTTAAAGGACTAAATTAATGTAGTTAGTAGAAAAACTCTTAGTCAATAAAATATGAGGAGACAGAGATGAGATTTAAAAAAAAAAGAAGACTATTGCCAGGCGTGATGGCTCATGCCTGTAATCCCAGCACTCTGGGAGGCCGAGGCGAGTGGATCACCTGAGGTCAGGAGTTCAAGACCAGCCTGGTCAATATGGCGAAATCCCATATCTACAAAAATTAGCCGGGTGTGGTGGCGCCTGCCTGTAGTCCCAGCTACTTGGGAACATGAGGCAGGAGAATCGCTTGAACCCGGGAGGCAGAGACTGCAGAGAGCGAAGATCACGCCACTGAACTCCAACCTGGGTAACAGAGCGAAACTCCGTCTCAAAGAAAAGAAAAAGAAGACTACAAATGTTCTCAAGGCTAAGGACCACAAAATTTAACTGAACTAAGGATATAGCTGGAATCTGAGAGAGTGGGGGACACGTTTCATGTAAAACTGAAGGGACGAATCTACTTCAGGTTTTTCCATTTATGAGAACCACCTCCTCACCTCTCCCCACCCACCCCCCAAGGGCACATTTGCTGTTGAAATTATACGAGGCAAATCCAGCCACAAGTTAAATAAGTAGAAATGAAGAGCAGAGATACATGGCTTTTATGAATTTTAACTAGGGGGAGAATTTGGGAGATGTTTGACTAGAGAATAAAGGAATAAAATGTGACATTCTATGGAGAAGGACTTGAAGCTAAACACAAGATGTATTTTGAACCTGCAGACTTGAGAAATTCTTGATCTTTGTATCTGCCTGTCATCTCCCCAGCTGCAATGAGTAGGATCAAGGTAAAATAACCAAGTCTTTTTTTTTTTTTTTTTTTGAGACGGAGTCTCACTCTGTCACCTAGCCTGGAGTGCAGTGGCGCGATCTCGGCTCACCGCAAGCTCCGCCTCCCGGGTTCATGCCATTCTCCTGCCTCAGCCTCCCGAGTAGCTGGGACTACAGGCATCCACCACCTCGCCCGGCTAATTTTTGGTATTTTTTTTTTTTTTTTTTTTTAGTAGAGACGGGTGTTTCACCGTATTAGCCAGGATGGTCTCAATCTCCTGACCTCGTGATCTGCCAGCCTCGGCCTCCCAAAGTGCTGGGATTACAGGCGTGAGCCACCGCGTCTGGCAACCAAGTCTTTCTTAAGTCCAAACTGCATATTTCTATTATATTTAGAAGAGAATAACAGGAGAGAGGAGAGAAGAGGGAAAACCTGGGTGCAGGTATATCTAGGAGTGGGTGGTAGCTTATTTGTTTTGATGGGAGTTGTCAGCTGTTCTCAGTCCACTGTCTTGACTTATCTTCTTGCCTCTTGCTGCTGCCAAAGATCACCAGTTTACTCAGAGTCAGTTGAATGGGAATACCTCGGAAGTCTTAGACAAACAATTTATAATATCTTATTCCAAATACTGTTGTAATGGGCATACTGTACATAAAATTCTTATTAGGCCAGGGAGGCTGAGGTGGGAGGATCACTTAAGACCAGGAGTTTGATACCAGCCTTATCAACATAGTGATAAGATTTATTTATCTACAATAAATAAATAAATAGCCAGGCAAGGTGGCACACACCTGTAGTCCTAGCTACTCAGGAGGCTGATGTGGGAGTATCGCTTGAGCCCTGAAATTTAAGGCTGTCATGAGCTATGATCATGCAACTACACTCCAGCCCAGGTGACAAAGTGAGACCCTGTCTCTAAAAATAAATAAATAAATATAAATATAAATATAAATTCTCATTAATCTCTGATTTTTTCCTTAGGATTAATCTCCAGAAGTTGTGCTACCTGGTTATTTTCTCCTATATTGCCAAATTTCGCTGTAGGTTCTTCTTTTAATGACCAACTCCAAGAAGTTTCTACATGATTTATTTTCCCCAAATAGGGCGTAAATCATGAGAACATTACAAAAAAGGACAGAAACAAGCAGTGGAGAAAGGATTCCCTATTTAATAAACGGTGTTGGGAAAACTGGCTAGCCATATGCAGGAAACTGAAACTGGACCCCTTCCTTACACCTTATACAAAAATTAATTCAAGATGGATTAAAGACTTAAATGTTAGACCTAAAACCATAAAAACCCTAGAAGAAAACCTAGGCAATACCATTCAGGACATAGGCATGGGCAAAGACTTCATGACTAAAATACCAAAAGCAATGGCAACAAAAGCCAAAATAGACAAATGGGATCTAATTAAACTAAAGAGCTTCTGCACAGCAAAAGAAACTATCATCAGAGTGAACAGGCAACCTACAGAATGGGAGAAAAAACTTTGCAATCTATCCATCTGACAAAGGGCTAATATCCAGAATTTACAAAGAACTCAAACAAATTCACAAGAAAAAAACAACCCCATCAAAAAGTGGGGGAAGGATATGAACAGACACTTCTCAAAAGAAGACATTTATGCAGCCAACAAACAGATGAAAAAAAGCTCATCATCACTGGTCATTAGAGAAATGCAAATCAAAACCACAATGAGATACCATCTCACGCCAGTTAGAATGGCGATCATTAAAAAATCAGGAAAGAACAGATACTGGAGAGGATGTGGAGAAATAGGAACGCTTTTACAGTGTGGGTGGGAGTGTAAATTAGTTCAACCATTGTGGAAGACAGTGTGGCGATTCCTCAAGGATCGAGAACCAGAAATACCATTTGACCCAGCAATTTCATTATGGGAACCACCGGGGTATACACCCAAAGGATTATAAATCATTCTGCCATAAAGACACATGCACACGTATGTTTATTATGGTACTGTTCACAATAGCAAAGACTTGGAACCAACCCAAACGCCCATCAGTGATAGACTGGATAAAGAAAATGTGGCACATATACACCATGGAATACTATGCAGCCATAAAAACGGATCAGTTCATGTCCTTTGCAGGGACATGGATGAAGGTGGAAACCATCATTCTCAGCAAATCAACACAAGAACAGAAATCCAAACACCACATGTTCTCACTCATAAGTGGGAGTTGAACAATGAGAACACATGGACACAGGGAGGGCAACATCACACACCAGGGCCTGTCAGGGGGTAGGGGGCTAGGGGAGGGATAGCATTAGGAGAAATACCTAATGCAGAGGACGGGTTGATGGGTGCAGCAAACCACCATGGGACTTGTATACCTATGTAACAAACCTGCACGTTCTGCACATGTACCCCAGAACTTAAAGTATAATAATAATAAAAAAAAGAATACTAAAGCTGAAAGGTTTACAGTACCAGATAGCAAGGCTTATTTAAAAACTGCAGTAATTAAGAGACTGTATTATGGGTAAAAGAATAAAAACTAGACCAAACGAACAGGCTAGACAGCCCAGAAAAACACATACACATATATGGTCACTTGATTTATGACACAGTACCATAACACTGCAGTGGCAAAAAGTGTTTCTAATTGTGCTTTGTCAACTGGATATTGCTACGGAAAAAAAGCAAATCTTAACTCCTTCTGCATAACATACAAAATAATCAGTTCTAGAAGTATTTTAGATCTAAATGTGAGAGGTAAAGTAATAAATATTTTAGAGGAAAACATAGAAGAAAATGACCATAACCTTGCAGTATCAAATGTGTCTTTTAAAATTTCTGTATTCCTTTTATTTACTCATTTTTAAATCTTTGACACAATTTAACCTCCAGAAAAGTTACGAGAACAACACTAAAAGGCCTATATACATCTTAATATTATATTATGTCATTTCCTAAATTCTCCTCTCTCTTTAATTCTCTATATATCTATATTTTTTTTTTCTGAAGCCTTTGAGAGTAAGTCGCAGGCATGATGTCCCTTTATCTCTAAATACTTTATTGCATATTTTCTTAAAAACTAGGAAATTCTCTTTTCTAATCACAGTTCAATTAGAAAAATCAGACAACTAATATTGATGTGATAATATCTAATAATAGAACTTATATCTTATCCATTTTTGTGGCCTCTGGATTTTCGATGTTAGTTGGAAATCCTTTCACTATACACACGTTAAAGAGGAATTTATATGCATTCTTCTGGTATTTATATGATCATTTTTTATCTATTTGGCAAAACCAGTCATCTAAGCAAAATTTATTAAACAGTTGATCTTTTAGCCATTTGAAATGCCAGCTTCATCTCATACTGAAGTTCTATTTAATGGATAGTCTTAAAGGGCTAGTCCCCCTCTCCCCTTGCAGCTTTTCCTTTTTTCCTTTTTAAAAGACTGGGATCTCATTATATGGTCCAGGCTGGACTTGAACTCCTGGGCTCAAGCAATCTTTCTGCCTCGGCTTCCCAAGTAGGTAGGATTACAGGTACATGCCACCATGCCCAGCTGTAGCTTTTTCTTTTAGTGTGTATTCTTGTATATTATTTTATGTTTATTTTTCCATATGGAGTTTTATACCAAAATGTCTGGATCCATCAAAATGGTGATTGACATTTTTAATTGAGATTGAGTGAAATTTACGAATTAACTTACAGAAAAATTATAATTTTATGATGCTGAATAATTCTATCCAAGAAAATGTGAAGTCTTTCCATTTATTCAAGTTTACTTGTGTCTTTCACAAGTATTGAAATTTTAATTAATTATTATTTGTTTTGTCACAGAGTCTCACTCTGTCACCCAGGCTGGGGTGCCATGGCACAATCTGGGCTCACTGCAACCTCTACCTCCCGGGTTCAAGCGATTCTCCAGGGTAGTAGATATGGGGTTTCACCATGTTAGCTAGGCTGGTCTCCAGCTGCTGACCTCTAGTGATCCACCGGCCTCAGCCTCCCAAAGTGCTGGGATTACAGGCATGAGTCACTGTGCCCGGCCTCTCAATAAATTTAAGTATCTTATCATGTTTTTTCTATTTCAAACAGATTTACCCTACAGGATTATAATCTCTAATTAATTTGTTTCTATAAAACTATTGAGATCTATATGGTAATTTTCTATCCTATTTATTGTATTGAATTGTTTTCTTGTTTGAGTAGCCTTTATCATTGATTCTCTTAGGTTTTCCAGATAAACAATCATATTTGCTAATAGAAGTAGTTTCACTTCTTTCTGAGATCTTACAGCTCTAATTGATGTTTCTAACTGCATTAGTTAATACCTCCAGGAGAATGATGAATAGTTGTGGAAACAAATTATATCCTTATCTGTGTCCTGATCTCTTAATGTCTTAATGTGAAATGATCTCTTAATGTCTTAATGTGAAATGCATTTAGTGTTTCATCATTAAGAAAGACGATGAGTTTTAGTATGAAGGGTGCGTGTGTATGTGTAATATACAATATTAATAAGTGATATCTACCTGTATTATTCTTTTTAGTACTGCCTTGCCCAGTTTAAGTATCAATGCTTTAGTTGCTTTCATAAAAACAACTATGACATTTCCCATAATTTTCAACGCTTTGGAGTAGTTAATGAAGTATTGGGACTATCTGGTTTTTGAATATAGGGAGAATTCCCCTTTAAAACCATCTTGGCTTGGAGATTTTAATGGGATAGTTATAAATTGATATTTTATTCTTTCTATGAAAACTAGTCTGTTTAAATTTTCCATCTTTAATGGAGTCAGTGTTGACACACAGTATTTTCCTAAGCAATTATACATTTCATCTGGGTTTCAATTTTATATGCATAGAGTATCAGAAAGAAATATTTATGATTTTTTAAAAAGTACTCCCATTTTAACTGTTATTATCCATTATAGCTTAGATTGTATATTTGTAATTTCTCTGGTTGTTAATACAGTGAAGTTAGCTAGTGTGTTGCCTACTTTATTTTTTCTAAAAATCTATGATTTTGATTAACTAATAAATCTAGCATTTATAGATCTAGGATTTATCTCTCTTCTAACTCATTACTTTCTCCTTTTTTATTATTTTCTTTTTTGTGCTTTCTTTTGGTTTATTTTCTTGCTTTTTTTAGCTTTTTGAGATGGGAGTTCAATTAATTTATTTTCATTCCTTTATTTTTATTGATGAAAATGTATAAGACTATGACATTTTTTCTTTGATCATCATTTTAAATGTATGCCATAGATTCTCATACACAGTGTTTTCATTATTCTTTGTTTAGAAATCCTATCATTTTTGTTTGTATTTCCCACTTTACCTGGGAGTTTTAAAATAGACTTTTCTTAAAATTCCAGTTGGAAGGCCTTGTGTGCTTTTTTAGTTTATTTATAATTTTTTGTTTCATTACATTGTGATTGGGTAATGTTGTTTGTAAAATTTCCACTTTGAAGATTAAACAAAGCCCAAACAGTCAAAAAGTTAAAGATTTTTAAGTTTATATATGTGTATATGCAGGGTATAAAGAATAAAAATTGATTATTATTGTATTCCTTACAATTAGCATGAGAACTTCTGTTCATCAAAAGGTACTATTAAGAGAGTGAAAAGACAAGCCACAGAATGGGATATATTATGTGATACATATCTCCAAAATTTTTTTTTACTAAGGATGTGTAAAGAACACCAAAAATCAATATAAAGAAGACCAACAAATTAACAGAAAAAATGGCAAAAATGTAGAACAAGCACTGCACAAAATATTCCAAATGACTAAAAAATATGTGACAGCATGCTTTACATCATTAGGCATCAGGAAATTAAACCTATAATGACATTGCCACTGCGTGTCAACATGAGTGGCTAAAAGGGAAAAAAATGCCAAATTTTAGTGAATGTGGAGAAACAGAAACTGTGATACACAGCTGATTGGAGTGTAAATTTATATGGCCATTTTGAGACTTATATGCCACTTCGGTAGCATATAAGAAAGCTGGATGTATGCAATGTCCTACGATCTAGTAGTTCCACATACAGGTAAATACTTAGGGAAATCCACACATGAGTATAATTATCACCAAAAAATATGTGCAAGATTATTCATACAGCACAATATATAATATTGCAGACACAATGAGTAGAATTAATAAATGAATTTTCCTACATTCATATGATGGAATACATTGTAGCAATACAATGACTGAATAACTACCATATCCAAGAGCATAAATAAAACATGGGAAAATTATGTTGAGCTAAAGGAGCTAAGCACAAAAGACTGCATATCGTATGATTCTACTTACATAAATTTAAAATCAGACCAAAAAAGGCCATTGGAGGTAAGGATAGTAGTTACTTTTGTGGGAGAGGGATCAAGATAACTGAGAACTGTGAAGGGAAACAAAGGGGACTTGTAGGGAATTATGCATTATACTAACTTTTAATTTGAGTGGTCATTACATAGGTATGTTCACTGTGCAATTTCATAGAGCAATATACTTATAATTTCTATACTTTTACATATGTCATACTGTAATGACTAAATGTATGTGAAAACATTGGAAGGCAGAGGAGAGTGTGGCAGAAAGTACAAGGAGCTTATCCTCCTGAAATTTCATCTTCCAAAGCAAGGAATTTCCTGTTTTTTGCATAAATTTTTAAACGTCATTAAAAATAATTGTGGTTCCAAACTGGTGTTGTTTTCGAAATTCTTTTAGCTTAACTCTGAAGGAACCTTTCAGGAGCGAATATCTTTTCAGTTAGAGAAATTATTAACTAAAGATTCACCTCTTTCTTGTTCTCCTTCCCTTTATTTTATCGTAGTCTAGTAAAATAAAATCTAATACTTTAAAAACTTGAATAGCACATATAGTATAAGCTCATCATTGTAAAATTTATTTCTGTAAAATTATCTCTCTTTCTGGCTATCTACTAGTCTATCCACTTATTTCATAATGAATAGAAAGATATTTGTAATGATTTTGACCCAGTGTCCGAACTAGCTAATTCTGGAGATTGCAATTTGATTTAATTTAATTTATCTGCCTTCATATTTTCTTGCAGTACTTGATGTTTTTTGCTACAAGCTCTTAAAACAATTCCAGTGCTTGATTTTTAAAACAATAAAAATGTTCTAATAAATTTATGAAGTCATTGTTCTCTGTTTTTAAATTTATGTATATCTCACCCTATTATATATTGTAAGTGTAACAGTATATTGTCAATCAAAGCATGTAGCTTATTAATACTATGATTAAAAACCTTAAAATCTTGGGCATTTATATGCTAGATTTTGTTCCTTTCTAATTTTCTATTGAAAATTTCCTTTTGTGAATTTACCTTTGGTTTTGTCAACTGACCCACATTTTAAGTTTTCAGATTTGATATATTTGAGATTTTAATAGCAAAATCAATTTTTTACACACATCCTATTTTCTCTATGTTCAAACCAGTTTCTATCTATAGTTCCAGGTCACTGGAGGTAGGGGCAGGTTTCTCTTTTCAGTATTCCTAATCTTACAGAAAACGCTTTTCTCCCAAGCCCTTTTGTTACTCCTCCCTTGGACACGGGAAGACTGATGTGATGGGTCAGATTCAGGAGCCCTATCAGCAGTACCACCATCCAACGTGACACCCATGCATGTAGGACACGGCCATGCTCTTCCCTCTCACAATACCAAAGTGATAAGCTGAGCCAGTGCCTACTATGAAGGCTGGGCTCTGCCACATTACTCCCTATTCCTTTCTTCTCACTGGAGATTTGGGACTGTTTTCCACATACTAGGGGTCAGCTGGTGATAAGATGCAGAGTTAGAGAGTTGGAGAGACCCTGCTTCCTTCTTGAGTCGGCCTGTGCTTCAACCCAGCTTGGCCTGAGATCTCTGCATTGAGGGTCATGGGAATTGGCCCCGTGAATTATATTCAAGGTCCTTGTGTGCATGTCTCCTTCAGAGAAAACCCTGGGAAGAGACAGAGCAGCAGTGTAGGGTAAGAGTGGGGCATTTTTGTGTCCTCTGGACAAATACTAGCCCACACTGTCAGATTCTCACCAGTAACAGTATACATTTGGATGTCTCTCACTCTATTATAGATGGTGTAGATGGTGACCCGAATGTCATAACTCACATTAAAGCATCACATGAAACCATTCCCTAATCATGCTCCCATCTAGAGGTCAGTACTTGGTGTTTTCAGGCATGGTTGGTGGATTCCATGCATGAAAGGATAAGGTAAATATCTGTTGATGTGAAGATGGTCAAGGCCTCCTGAATTCCAGTGGTTCCCCCACAGTTGTCTCTTTCCTCAGGGGCTCATGCATCAACCTCAGATAACAGGAAGCCAGTATTCTGGTTTTTAAATTGATCTCACAAAAACAGGTTGTCCTCATTTGGGCCCCATTTAAGCTCTCAGAACTTTGAACTTGACATTTATATGATCCAAATTGCAAATACATCCCATGGCTGACTCACTCACTGGCTTCTGCTGGAATTGGCCACTTACGGTCCTCTTCAGTAATTACTTCCCCATATCTAAATAATCATCATCTTTCCTCGCATACAATGTTATTTTACGTACTTCACATTTTACAATTGCCTTCACATAGAAAACATATATCACTCACTTTTAAGAAATGCCTTCCAGCTATCACTAAGTCTTGTATTTCAAATTTTCTCCTTACTTAGAGGTAGCCCAGATGTCCCGCATTATCACTACCACTTACCAATATAGATGGATGATTAATTGATAGAAAGATAGAGATAGGTATGTAGGTAGGTAGATAGATAGAGTAGATAAATAGATAATTTTTTCCTTGTCACAAAATCTCACGCAGGTCAATGTCAACTGTGAATAGAGTCAAAATAGGATGAGATAAGCTTCTCTTTGGTGATCAGTTTCCAAATATGCCTCCACATGAACAGGTGATGTCTTCTCTACAGTCTCTATAATCCATCCTAAGCTGCCTGTTCCATAACAGTTTGTTCACTACTGGAAAATCAATTCTCTATTCCCATAGGCTCTGTTCATGCCCACATTCATCTGCCATCCCAAAATAAAATCACTACTGAGATCACACTCATATCACATGGTGCCATCACTCAAATTGAACCCTAGCGAAATGGTAATGTACTAAGTATTCCCTAAAACATGCTCAGAAAATGAGAATGAAAGACCTCATGATAAACTTAAGATAGATGTGGTAAAATGGTTTCTGGATGGGATGCATTTTTCTATTTAAGTTCATCTGAATACTGCAAGAAAGGCTTGGCTAAAAGACTCAGTATCAGACTGTGTTAACAATACTGACTCACGGTGAATTATAACACAACATATAACTTGAGAAACATTCACAACATATTGCAGCTTATTTTATTAACACACACCTTGGTGTTTAATGGTTATAGTTGATAATATTTACTTGTGCCAGGGGACTAATACATTCATAGCTCCTATATGTAAGTCACCTATTTAGTAGATTTTTTAGCCAACAAATTAAAAATATGAGCATGAGTAATTTTGCTAAAGAGAAAGGATCTGATAACATTCCAGTGTCCCAGATAAAGGCATGAATACTTCATCATGAAATATTCAAAAGATTCCCAAGATAAACATTTTAACAATGACAAATGAAGCAGTTTATGATATTCCCTACCTGAAAGAGGAGGTCTCCATAATTCTTGTCTGTTCCTTACAGAGTGATATTAGGGATTTTCTAAAAACATACTCCCATCAGAATTCTTTCAAACCTCACTTACATGATAAACTTAAAACTTATTGGTATGTGACTTTTTTTAACCAGCTTTATTTTTTAGAACAGTTTCAGGTACACAACGAAACTGAGCAGGAAGAACTCTGTATACACACTCGCAGCCTCCCTGACTATTAATATCCCCCTCCAGAGTAGTACATTTGTTACAACCAATGAATCTACTTTGACACATTATCACCCAAAGTCCATAATTTACATTAGGTTTTACATTTGGCGTTGTACATTCTATAGGTTTGGACAAATGTATAAAGACATGTGTCCACCATTATAGTATCGTACAGAGTAATTTCACTGCTCTAAAAATGTGTGTTCTGCCTATTTATCATCCCTTCCTTCTACCCTCTGGCAACCACTGACCTTTTTATAGTCTCCTTCATTTTGTCTTTTCCAGACTATCAAATATTTAAACTAATACAGTATGTAGTCTTTTCAGATTGACTTCTTTCACTTAGTTATATGCATTTTAAGCTTCCTTCATCATGTCTTTTCATGGCCTGATAGCTCATTTTTGGTACTGAATAATATTTCATTTCTGGATGTACCACAGTTTATCTATTCACGTACTGAAAGATGTCTTTGTTGATTTCAACTTTTGGCAATTATGAATAAAACTGCTATAAACATCCATGTGCAGGTTTTTGCGTGGGCATAAGTTTTCAACTTATTGAGTAAATACCAAGGAGTTTGATTGCTAGATCATATGGTAAGAATATGTTTAATTTTGTAAGAAACTGCCAAACTGCCTTACAAGGCTATACCAACAACAATGAATGAGAGTTCCCATTACTCCACATCCTTGTCAGCATTTGATGTTGTTAATGTTCTGGATTTTGGTGATTCTAATAAGTATATAATGACATCTCATTGTTGTTTTAAGTTTTATTTTCCTGATGACATATGATGTTGAGCAGTTTTTCATATGCTCATTTGCCATCTATGTATCTTCTTTGGTGAGGTGTCTGCCAAAGTCTTTCCCCATTTTTTAATAGAGTTGTCTTTTTTCTGAATGTTTAGTTTTAAGAGTTATTCATTCTCAGCAAACTATCGCAAGGACAAAAAACCAAACACCGCATGTTCTTACTCATAGGTGGGAATTGAACAATGAGAACACATGGACACAGGAAGGGGAACATCACACTCTGGGGACTGTTGTGGGGCGGGGGGAGGCGGGAGAGATAGCATTAGGAGATATACCTAATGTTAAATGACGAGTTAATGGGTGCAGCACACCAACATGGCACATGTATACATATATAACTAACCTGCACGTTGTGCATATGTACCCTAAAACTTAAAGTATAATTTTAAAAAAAAGAAAAAAAAATAACTACAAAAAAAGAGTTATTCATATATTGTGGATAACATTACTTTATTAGATGTGTCTTTTGCTAATACTTTCTCCCAGTCTGTGGCTTATCTTTTCATTCTACTAAAAGTGTCTTTCACAGAGCAGAAATTTTAAATTTTAATGAAGTCCAGCTTACCCATACTTTTCAAATAGAATGTACCTTTGGCATTATATCTAAAAAGTCATCACCAAACCCAAGGTTGTCTAGATTTTCTTCGATGCTATTTTCTAGTAGTTTCATAATTTTGCATTTTACATTTAGGTTGGTGATTCACTTTGAGTTAATTTTTGTGGAGGGTGTAGGTTCTGTATATAGATTCATTTTTTACATGTGGATGTCCAATTGTTTCCATATTGTTTGCTGAAAACACTACCTTACTCCACTGTATTGCCTTTGCTCCTTTGTCAAAGCTCAATTGAATATACTTGTATTGGAACTACTGCTGGGCTCTCTATTCTATTCCATTGACCTAAGTGTCTGTTCTCTTACTAATACCACACTGTCCTGATTACTGCAGCTTTAAAGTAAGTCTTAAAGTTGGGCAGTCTTCCAACACTTTTTTTTCTCAGCAGAAACTTCAGAATTACTTTGTAAATTTCCATGGAAATCCAGCAAAATCGCCCTGTTGGGATTTTGATTGGAATTGCACTGAATCTATAGATTAAGGTGAAAAGAATTGGTATCTTGACAATATTGTCTTCCTACCCATGAATATGGAATCTCTCTACATTTATTTAGTTCTTTGATTTCTTTCATCTGAGACTTGTACATTTCCTCATATAAATCTTTTACATATTTTGCTAGATCGATATGTAAGTATTTCATTTTTCTGGATACTAATGTAAATTATATTGTGCTCTTATTTTCAAATTCCACTTGTTCAGTGCTGATATATATGAAAGTGATTGATTTTTCTGGTATCTTGCAACTTGCTATAATTGCTTAGCTGTCCCAGAAGTTTTTCTGTCAATTCTTTTAAATTTTTTACAGAGACAGTCATGTCATCTGTGAACAAAAAGTTTTATTTTTCTCTCCTGTTATGCAAACCTTTTGTTCCTTTTCCTTGTCATATTACATTAGCTAGGACTTCCAGTATGATGTTGAAAAGCAGTGATGAGGGGGAACTATTTGCCTTAATCCTGATCTAGTGGGAAAACTTGTAGTTTCTCACCACTCAGTATGATGTTAGCTGCAGGCTTTTGTGAATGTTCTTTATCAAGTTGAGTAAATTCCTCTCTATTCCTAGTTTACTGAGAGGTTTTTTTTTTTTTATCATAAATGGGTGTTGGACATTGTTAAATGCCTTTTCTTTGTCTATTGATATGATTATGTGGTTTTTCTTTTTTAGCCTGTTGATGTGATGAATTACATTAATTGATTTTTGAATGTTGAACCAGTCTTGCATACCTGGGATGAATCTCACTTGGTCATGATGTATAATGCTTTTGATACATTGTAGGATTTAATTTGAAAAATTTCAGAATTTTTGCATCTATGTTTATGAGACATATTGGTCTATAATTTTCTTTTTTGTAATGTCTTTGTCTGGCTTTGGTATTAGGTTTATGACGGCCTCATAGAATGAATTATCAAGTATTCCCTGTGCTTTTATCTTCTAAAAGATACTGTAAATAATTGGTAAAATTTCTTCCTTCAATATTTGGCAGAATTCACTGCTGAACTCAATTTGACCTAATGCTTTAGTTTTAGAAGGTTGTTACTGATTCAATTTCTAAAATAGATATAGGCCTATTCAGATTGTCTATTTCTTCTGTGAGTTTTGGCAAATTGTATCTTTCGAGGAATTGGTCCATTTTCTCTAGATTATCAAATTTGTGGGCGTGGAGTTGTTCATAGTATTTCTTTATTATTCTTCTAAAGTCCATGGCATCTATAGCAATGTCCCCTCTTTCATTTCTGATTTTAGTAATTTGTTTCCTCTCTTTTTTTTTCTTAGCCTAGCTGGAGTCTTGTCAGTTTTATTGATCTTTTCAAAGAACCAGCTTTTGGCTTCATGGATTTTCTCCACTGATTTTCTATTTTCACTTTCATTGATTTCTGCATTACTTTTTATTTTTTTAATGCTCACTTTGGATTTAATTTACTCTTCTTTTTCTAGTTTCCTACAGTGAAAACATAGATTTTAGATCTTTCTTCTTTTCTAATACATGCATTCAATACTACAAATTTCCCCTGAGCACTGCTTTCACTGCATCCCACAAATTTTAATACACTGTATTTTCATTTAATTTAAAATATTTTTAAATTTCTTTGATGCTTCTTCATTGATACATGTGTTATTTAGAATTATGTTATTTATTCTCCAAGTACTTGAAGATTTTCCAGCTTTTTTGTTACTAATTTCTAATTTAATTCCATTTGGTCTAAGAACATACTTTGTATGATTTATATTATTTTATATTTGTTGAGGTATGTTTTATGGTCCCTAATGGAGTCTAGCTTGGTGAATGTTTCATAAAAATTTGAGAAGGTATATTCTGCTAATGTTGCATTAAGTAGTCTATAGATATCCACCATACCAGGTGATTTATGGTATTATCGACTTCAACTACATACTTATTGGTTTTCTGCCTGCTGAATGTGTCAGTTGTGATACAGAGATGTTGATGTCTGTTACTATAATGGTGGATTCGTCCATTTTTCCTTGCAATTCTATCAGTTTTCACCTCACATACGTTGATGCTCTCTTGTTAGGCACATACATGTTAAGGATTGTTACGTCTTCTGGAAAAATTGACCCTTCATCATTTGGAATGCCCCTTTTATTCCTGATAACTTTCCTTGCACTGAAGTCTACTCTCTGAAATTAATACAGCTATTCTTTTCTTTTGATTGGTGTTAGCATGGCATATAATTCTCCATCCATTTAATCTGTATGTGTCATCATATTCATTGTGGATTTCTTGAGACTATATTTGGGTCTTGTTTTTTGATCCACTTTGTCAATCTCTGTCTTTTAATTGGTGCATTTCAAAGGCTGATGTTCACAGGGATTATTTATATAGTTGGATTAACATCTACCATATTTGCTACTGTTTTCTATTCATTGCCCTTGTTCTTTGTTCTGATTTTTGTCTTCCACTCTTTTTCTACCTTCCATGGCTTCGAGCATTTTATATGATTTAACTTTCTCTCCTTTCCTAATATATCAGTTATACTTATTTTTTGTAACTTTTCTTACTGGTTGCCAGAGAGTTTGCAATATGTACTTACAACTAATCTAAGTCCACTTTCAAATAACACTATACTGCTTCATGGGTAGTCTGAATACCTTGTAATAATAAAATATTCTGATTATTTCCTCTGGTCCCTTTTATAATAGCTATCACTCATTTCAGTTATACATAAGCACACATAAGCATATGTGCTTACACATAAGCATACATAACTGGATATATTGTTGCTATTATTATTTTGAACAAACTGTTATCTGTTCAACCAATTAATAAGGAAAATAAAGTTATTTTACCTTCACTATTTCTTCTCTGATGCTTTTCCCTTCTTTATATGTATCTGAGTTTGCAAACCTGAGAGAAATATGAGGGAACTTCAGTGATGCCTTGAAGCATCACAGTCCAAGCGTATTGTTTATTCTATGTGAAAAAAAAGACAGTGGGAGTAAGGAAAAGGGAATACTAAAAAAGGCTAAAGAGAGACTTACTACTATGTTCAATTTGGAGGCAGAAAAGCTAGGATAATATTTGTGTTGGGGACCAAGGGAAATGTGCATATTATGTAATTTATATCCCTTAAATCTTTATTCATAGAGTTACTCACATTCATTTGAACTTCTTATCTGGAGATAGGGGTGCTGCAGAGACTAGTACAAGGAATGAGTAAGCCCTTAGCTATGAAATCTGCAACAATGGGCTGTATTCCCTCCAATACTTAGTTTTAGGAGATACTGGGACAATTTAGGCAGAAGAATTATGGTGTCAGTATTGACTTGTATGGCTTTAATATTACCTATTTACCCCATGTCTGCAGATGATGTGGACCAGAAAATATGGGGTAATGAAAAAAACATATCAGAAAATTAAGGTTATTCTAGGGATAAGAGAGTTGGAAACAGTACAGGATAGAAAAGGGAAGCCACCATAAGATGGTACATTGGGTCATCCCGTTCAGGGAGATCAAGAAAAAATCTTTCAGATATGCACCTAATCATGACTCCTCATTGAGCCAAAACATCCTATCCTGATAGGTTGGACTGGGTAGAAAGACTGAGGAGAAAGGCATGTTAAGATGTGAAGTGACCTAAAGAGGTGGGCAAAGGGGTAAAGAGAAAGAATATATTCAACTGGTAAGTCACACCACTGAAATCTTTTTATTACTTCAAGGTAAGTTGGAAGGAAATTGGGAGGAACTATTGGTGAAGACTGTGGCTCCAATGTCTATAAAAAAGTAGATGACTGTGATGGTTAATTTTATGTCAACTTAGCTAGGCCACAGAAACACTACTTTAGATGCTTTTATAATGATATTTTTACAATGAGGTTAACCATTTAAACCAATAGACTGAATAAAGCAGATTACCTTGCATAATGTAGGTGGTGTGTTTCATCCAATCAGATGAAGATCTTAATAGAAAAAAGACTGATGCTCCCCAAGGAAGAGGGAATTCTGCCAGGAGATAGCTTTCAGACACAAGCTGCAAAGTCAACTCCTGGGTCTCCAGCCTGCTGGCCTACCTGCAATTTTGGACTTGACAGCCTCACAATCATGTATCAATTCCTTAAAACACACACACACACACACACACACACACACGTTCTGGTTCTCTGGAGAACCGTGATTAATACAATGGCCATTTACTAACAGAGTTCTTTCTCTTTGCTAAATCAAAAGCAATTGGAGATACTAAGGACAGATTCCTTAGGAGTCATATTGTTTCTAATCGAGCAGCTTTTTGGGCTGCTTGTGTCCTGGTCAAAGCAATAAAATTGTAGGCATAGTAACATCCCCCTCCCAATATATGCAAGTATTCTTGCCTATCTGTTTTGTATTTGTGGAGGGTCTTTTGCTTCCCTCAGGTTAAGCTGTAGTGTTGCAAGTTTCTGCATGTAGTTTTATCTTTGTTTTTCAGGGTATCCTCAAAATGCTGGACTAATTGTTGTAACTCATGAATGGGTATGGTCTGCCAGCCTATTTTCTGCTTCTGAACAGCAGCTGATATTTCAGGCTTAGGGCTATTAACAAAAAAGGTGGTAATTTCAATGCTGATGTTAGCATTAATTCCCAACCCTGAGCATTCTTTAAAGTGATTTATAATAAAGATTCATTCCATCCCTGTCAATAGGGTTAGACTGCTCCCCAGTAACTGTGAGAGGGATAAACTTCAATATACCATTTAAAAGACCTTCTTGTATCTCTATGGCATCAAGGTTAGCCTAAATCCTCATTTGTGGTGACCCATTTGGCCTTATCACACCAGGTTCTAGCACCTCCAGGTTCTACTAAAAGGTGTGTTAACTAATGTAAATCTGGAAGCCATTTCAGTCAGCCTCTTAGTCAGTAGGAAATCCTCTCAGATTTTGCCAAGTAGTTGGCAGCCAACTGTAACTTAGGAAACTGAAATCACAAAGAATGGGGATAAAAATAAGTAACAGGACAGGTGGTTAGGGAGCCTTTTCAGCCTTCTATTAATAATAGAGTGAAGTTACACAAAAAAAGATTGAGAAGACTACATAAAAATAAAATTATCTATGCCTCTGAAAACTACACATTTAGGAAGCAAAAATCAGGAAAAGTATTTGCAATGTATGTGACAGAATGGAAGATCAGTAACTTGACATATAACTTACAATCATTAAGATAATTAGCTTTAAAACATTGATAAATACTCGTTAGGGTACAAAAAAACAAGAATTCTCACATGATGTCAGTGGCAATATAAATGGATATTGTGTTTCTTGCAATGCACCAAGAGAGTTAAAAGCGTTCATGCCTTTCAAACCAGTAAATCTATTTTTGGAAATCTATTATAAATAATCAGAGATGGTAAAAAATATATGTGTGCAAAAGTATTCTTTTCATTTAATGAAGGGATAAACTTTAAGAAATCAATGTGCTTTCCTCCTACACATTTCCTTGACTGAATGGCCCTAAAAACTAGTAGTATGAATTTTCTACTAGAAGGCAGAAATGGGAAATTGAAGGAAAGGTGTCAGCTCTATGTAAATCTGAAGAGTACAGTTTATCAAACTCGGTCTCATGGATTGAAAATCTTAATGCACACATTGTTGTGAATACTGGAGATAACAACAACAATAATTATATGTCTACAATTGCCAGGAACTAAGAACCTGTTGTGCTATTTATGGTGACCATCATCCTCCATGAAGCAGGTGCTATTATAACCTTCATTTTACTCACGTGGAAACTGTGATACAGGAAGAAGCAGTAAATCGCCAAGGTTCTTGGGATTCCTCAAAGAGGGCACTGGCGTTCAGGTCACTGGTCTATCATGTACAAGATTATACACTGGTTTACAGAACGCTCTCCTGCCTCCAGTGCAAGAATGAAATAAAAGACAAACTGGGTAGAGTGTAAAACAGCCAGCAAAACTTTTTCAAAATGGTAATAATTTAATGCTCACAATAAAGTGCTAAATGGAAGAGTGAGGGGGAAGCCACGTTGTTTCATCCAGTATCATCCAAACATTATTAGAAAAATACACCGTATTTACAAAGATAAACATCTGGAAGAAATAAGGTACTTGTTCATTTATTCAAAACTATATGTTGAGAACACTCCCCTACACTCTTGTCAGTTTGCCGAAAAGGCAATGGTGAGCAAAAACAAAGCAGAACAATCATAGTTCCTGTTCTTAGGAAGGTTACATGATCACATTTACCGATGAGATAGGGGGTCAGGGGTAATTTTTGCTTTCCATTTCAGTTATTAAGTATTTTTTCGACGCTTCTAGACTGTGTATTGTTTTAGAATGGGAAATGAATAAAAATTTTCAAGCATTTTTCAAATGATTTTTAGGACATGGTAACGCACACTAAAAATCTGAGTTTAAAAAAGATGAACTAACGATGCAATATGAACTCGTGTTTAAAATGCACCTTTGGGAATGAAAAACTCTAAGGAAACAACAAATATTATCAGTGGTCATTGCTGGGTGATGGGACTGAGGGTAAGACTGGCTTTCTTTATTACACTGTATTTGTCCTCCAAATTTTCTAAGTGAGGTTGAGTCACTTCCATAATAAAAGATTGCGTGCATATATCAATATAAAACCAGGTCCACAAAGCCCAGTACAACCTGGGGACAGTGAATGACAAGACCATTGAGAGAAGTCAAAATACAAGTTACTAAGGAACCTAGGCATCATCTCAAGAGGAATGCCAATTTCAAAAGCAAAAAGGTTTTGTTCATCAGCTCTGAGTTTTCTTAAGGGACACTACCCGCTCCGCCTCGCCTCACCCCCTAAAAAACAGGCAGCCCCAGCAGCAGGACTTGGCAGGTTTAAGGACCAACCTCTTCTCTCAAAAAAGGTTCCGCGGCATTTTTTTCAAGCAAGAAGGGCGGGGGGAGAGGTGAGTAAGGCGTATCCATGGAGCAACATTGCCACCTGCAGGCCACGAGAAGGAACCGCCACCAACCGCGGAAGAAAATTCATCCTTTCTACTGCTTTTCGGCAAAGAGCCGGTAGAGCTAACCTGAGGAAGCCACGCGGAATGAAAACGAGGACCAGAAAATAGACTAGTACCGTTCAGACAGGCCCCAACGAACCGGCCGTACAAAGCAGCTTCCCATAGTCCCGCCCTCGGAACCATAGCAACCCAGCAGGAAGTTCCTGCGCCACCGGAAAAAGCAGCTCTCGGGGCGGGGCTGGCCTAGGATTGACGGGCTCTGGGCCTGCGCATCGCAGTCCGGGGAGGTCGGCGCTAGTCTCCTTGTCAGGGTCAGCCGCAGGCCTCCTTCCCTGCTATTCAGAGTTGATGGCTCAGGCTCTCGACCGCTGAAGGCCGGGCTCTACTGCACGGCTGCCCCAGCCGCCTCACGTTCGAGACCTGTGCCAATCCCATGGACACTCTCCTCCCACCCAGCCAGCCCCTGGACACGCTTCTCATGTGACACACGCCCTGTCCTCCTCTCAGCCCTCACCCAGCGGATCCTCCCTGGCGACCTCAGCGCCCCCGGGGCTGACCAGGCCGCGGCCGGCTCTCCTCCGTCTTCAGGGGGCCTCCTCCTCCCCACCTAAGTGCTCCGCGCGCGGTAATGCTCTGGGCCTCGGGAAAGACCGCGCCCCTTCACGATGTCTATTTCTTGCATCCTGCACTCTCATCATGGGTAGCACCCAATCCAGTCCTAACAGCTCCCTCCCTCCAATGCCCCAGCATCCACAGCCTTCAGCCTCAAGGAGGCTTCCTGTCCACTGACCCCAACCGCGTTCCTCACCATTCACCTTCCTTACCCAGCTTACTCAAAGCTATTAACTCTCCCTCCTCAAACGCATCTCTTCATTTTCCCTCCTCCCTACTCTCCTGGCAACCCCCTGCCTCCCCCCGCCCCCCTGTAACCAAGTAGACAAACAATGTGCACCCTCCACAAGTGTACCTTCTCTCTCCTCTCCCTACAATAGCCCCCACAAGAACCAGCACCAACTCTTTTCATGATATTCCTTGATATTCCCCTGAGAAAACAGGAGCGATTGGAGAGAAACGCTCACCACTTCCCAACAGCAGTGGGCCTGCACTTGTAATCTCAGCTGCCACACTGGAGGAAGTGACAGGATCTTACCTGAGGCCGGCCCTTCACCTGAATCCTATGCCCTCTACCTTCTCAAGGTAGAGGCTTTTGTAGTGATTATCCCTTTTTCCTGAATTGTCACATTCTTTCTTTATTCTGGATTCTTCTGTCATCTACAAACATGCTCTTGTTTCTGACATTTTATACAAAGTGTAATAAAACAGAAACCCGTTCCTTATCCCATATTTCTCCAAGGTAATGACACATTTCCCTGATGCTCCAAGCAGCAAATCTGTCTTCCCTTGTTCTATAATCATTATCATTACAAACCTCTTCAATGCAGCTTCTACCTGCTCACCCCTCAACAGAAAAAAGCTTTTGTTAAAGGCACCGATGGCCTTCATATTGCCTAACACTATGATCATGTCCTCATCCTTTTACACTATATGTCCAGATGCCGTCAGTACATTTGACACCTCCCTCCTTCTGAAAGCTACTCTCCTCCCTCCTTCTTTATCTCCCTCCCTGTCTTCTCTCCTCTTTGCCCTGCCTTGTTTTCCTTCTTAATCATAAAATTATTTTATTGATATTTTAAGTGGCATAAATACAATAAATTTGAGGGAGAATGAGGAACATGTTAGCTAATGAATAGGTCATGTAGGCCTCCACAAAGCTTCAGGACTAATACAGACATGAACAGACACCCGAGCTTGCCCCTGTAACTCCATGAACACACCACAAGCTTCAGGATAGTTTGTCTCTGATGCTCAAGTAGTCTCAGGAGTTACCAGACAATGGTGGGGAGAGACAGCTTAGAAGTGACGCTCTGTGTACACACATATAAAAACCGCTGATGCAGCACCTTGTAGGCCCCTTTTAAAGCGTGATGACTCCTGTGATGGTTAATACTGAGTGTCAACTTGACTGCATTGAAGGATGCAAAGTATTGATCCTGGGTGTGTCTGTGAGGGTGTTGCCAAAGGAGATTAACATATGAGTCAGTGGGTTGGGAAAGGCAGACTCACCCTGAATCTGGGTGGGCACCGTCTAATCAGCAGCCAGTGCGGCCAGAATGTAAGGCAGGCAGAAAAACGTGAAGAGACTAGACTGGCTCAGCCTCACAGCCTACATCTTTCTCTCAGACTGGATGCTTCCTGCCCTGGAACATCAGACTCCAAGATCTTCAGCTTTGGACCCGGACTGGCTTCCTTGCTCCTCAGCTTACAGAGGGCCTATTGTGGGACCTTGTGATCGTGTGAGTTAATACTACTTAATAAACTCATATATATATATATAAGTTTTGTCCCTCTAGAGAACCCTGACTAATACAACTCTCTTTGAACTCCAAGTTTATTTTTACAGAGAGCTTGTCCTGCTACTGACGGTGTATTGACTTGTATTTGGTAATCCCTTCCATTTTGTGTTTCTTTATCTGTTAGTCAATCTCCTTCAAACATTCCAAATGAATTTGAATTCTACAAGAGAAAGTACAAATCCTAAAGACTTCCCTTTATGATCTGGATTTAATATGGGAATCCTTATGTCAACATGAAAGTTAAGGAAAACGAAAGAATGTTCTGTTCCAGTCATGGGGAAGTAGAAGGCATGGAGACAGTGTCTCGTCCCAGTCTCTCTTCTAAGGACCTTATCTTACATGTGACAGGTGTGTCAGAGAAGCGGAAGGGAGTTCCAAATAAAGAGATTTTTGCCCAACTGAAATTTAGGACTCAGAAGTTTACTTTTGCAGGTTGAAATAGTGAACTCCTTGGTTAGAATAATGGCTGGAGTTCAGGAATTTCTATTTTTGGAGCTGATCTTGGTTCCTGCAGGGAGCTAACATTCTCTGAGAGGGGGACTGTGGAAGTGGCTGATTCAAGAGCCCGGGGTGCTACCATGAAACAAGCATAAGCCAGATAGGGGCTAGGTGACCCTGCAGCTGAGGCTGTGGTGTGGACAGCCCTGCCCAGATGTGGGAGGGAGATGAGGCCCAGATTCAGAGGCATCTGCTGATGCCAGCATGGGTGGGCCAAGGCCGAGTCAGCCTGGGAGCACCAGATTCCCTCACAAACCACCGAGAACACTGCAATCAACATAAGATGTCACCGACCCCTTCCCATTATCACCATGAAGACTCGAAAGCCATACGCACCATTAATCATCTTGGAAAGGAGTAGGGAGGTGGGGCAGAAATCTGGGAGACTGATCATTTTCAGCAAAACAGGCTGAGCAATTATACAAATGGACCATTCACATGATAGCATCAGTTGACACCAGATTAAACATAACTCCAGTATTTTCTCACCTTCTTGTGCAGTACAGAGGTTATACACTCATAATGAAGATCAGATCAGTCTTAGCAAGTAAATGCATCAAAGCCCCCATCAGGTCTGAGAAGCACGAATTAATTTGTGGTCTCTGCACACCATCTCTTCCAGCTCCCCTCTGCCCACTGTCTTATCAGTCCGTGGAAGAAGGCATTGAGGCATCCTTGCCTCCTCTTCTCCTTTAACCCAGGACAATTTTAATCTGTTATAAATCGACCCTGACAACAGAGCACAGAAAGAGGAGAGGACCAGAAGAGAGACACACAGAGTGGAGTAACAGATGAAAGTTATTGCTGAGGTGAGCAGGGCCTCCTCAAGGCTTACAGCTGCCCTCCACAAGTGATACCAGGCTCCACTGCCCTTTATGAACACAGAAATTCTTTCTCTGGGTCTATGCCCTGGAGCTTAGAGTCAGAAATGTTCGTAGCTCTGTGTACTGCTGGAGAAAATCACAGAACAACATGTTAGAACCACTGCATTTTCATAGTCATCATTGTCTCCTGGGATCTCAGTGCCCAGCAGCAGGCTTTCTTGGTGACTCTTGTCCCTCCTCCAGTCCCTTCTGAGGGGATCCCAAGATTTCTCCTCTCTCCTGGAACCCTCTACCACACATCTATCCCCTCGCTCTTAGCCACAGCAAATTCCCATTCTCACCTGAGATCCAAGCAGGTAGTGAGAGGGAGGAGGGCCTCAGTGCTGGAAAGGGGTATGGATTCTGTTGTCTTGGCAACATTCTTCTTCACATCGGCACTGGGTCACTCAGCTCAGATCCATGGTTGGTTACCTGGGAAACTGAAGCTTTATCCATCTGACTCCAGAGAATAGCAAACAAAAGAGTGGAAACTAAGAGGATTATCATGGGAGGCCACCCACAGACATGGAATCGTGACTCTCAATAGATGTGTTTGTCACAAGGGTCCTTGCACATGCAGAGACACGTGTACATGTGTTTACTCAGTAGTACTCATTGCTCCCTAGAGGAGCACAGTGACTATGGCAAAAGGTACACATTGGGGAGGCAGAGAATGAGGTGGGAATGTAGGCACATGACAGATCATGAAAAGCATGGAACGTATAATATCAGTGACATCCTCTTCACTGAACGTAACCAAGACGTTGTCCCACAGACCCTTGCAGTCATGAGTGAGCACCTCACTGTGAGGGTATGGGCAACTGCTTCTCCATAATGTACAAGGCCCCTCTTCAACGGTTGAATTTGGGGGCTACATTTAGAACTCAAAAAGGCAAACTATTCCCAATATGGTAGAAAAATAAGTCCCTAGAGCTCCAACCTTCCAAATCTATTAAGGAAGCCCAACATGTGGTAGGAATCTTTGGATTCTGGCACCATGACATTCCTCACATCCAATATTTGCTGGATGCTATCTATGGAGTCTCCCTTAAGTCTTCTGCTTGCCAGTGGGGACCTGAGCAACAGACACTAGAGAAACTAAAGGAAGCTATTACTTCTCTTCTCTCATCTGCTCCAAAGGCATGACTCACAATGAGAATTTTCTGCCATGCCAAATTTGCTTCCAGGCGCCTCTGGACCAAATGGATAGGCAAACACCTACCCACCAGCTTTTGCTGTAAGTGGCTCCCAGCCTAAGCCCAAAGTTATTCACCATGAGCGAGGCACCACCTGGCAGTGTACTGGGCACTTCTTAAAACTGAAGCCCTTACTGGGGTAGAGCCAATTAGCCTGTTATGCCCTGCACAGTGGAAGAAGCTCTCCTTAAACTGAATCTGCAACAGAGACTCCCTTATAAAATGGACTTCCCAGACTCCAGCTAAAATCAACCCTACTGGAGTGTCACATCCCATGAGCAAATAGCCACATGCCCTGCCCATAAGGCTAACTTGCCAAACCCCAGAAATGGCTTCATCCCTTGCTCAAGGGGAGCCAGAGGGAGGAAGGCAAGCACTCTAAAAACAAGAGAAGCAATGCTTTTTTTCCTCTCCCAAGTATATTACCTAGACAATGGAGATATAATTAGCAAATCCCTGTAGTTATTTTTTATATAATAACCTATGACAGGATATAAACTTAAAACCACATTTATCCTAAGTAGGATCCACTATAGTTGGAGGTTTGGTGATAATAGGAAATGTCAAGACATTAGGGAAATTGAGTTTTCCTTGCAGGATCCATGAACATCTTCAACCAAAGCAGAAATAGCCTAATCAGAAGAGAGGTGAGGGTTCAGGTCACCAAGTAAGGTTCAGTTGATTTGGGGTTGGAGGAGCTTCAAATCTTCTCAGTCTTCCCGTAATATAGCCCTGATAATTTAAATGAGACATTGCTTCATAAACTTGGTTGAAATAAGAATTTAAATGGAGTCATAGTTTATTTAAAAAGAAAAATTTACCTCCAAACGGCAGAAGAAAGAGGCAGTGTTCCTCTTCTGGCTGAAGGAGAAAACTCACAAATGTGAGTTAAATGTACATCTTAAAAGAAAACAGAGGCTGGGATCGGTGGTTCACATGTATAATCTCAACACTTTGGGAAGCAGAGGCAGGAGGATCGCTTTAACTCAGGAGTTCGAGACATGTTGTCTGTCATATGTGGGAGCTAAAAATTTTGATCTAATGGAGTAGAATTTTGGTGACCAGAGGCTGGGAACAGGGAGTGGGTGGGATGAAGAGAAGTCAGTTAATGGATACATACAGTTAAGTAAAAGGAATAACTTCTATTTGATAGCACAGTAGGGTGAATAACAGTAACAATAAATTATCATATATTTCAAAATAGCTAGAAGGGAAGATTTGAAATGTTCCCAGCACAAATAAATGATAAATGTTTGAGGTGATGGATATCCTAAATACCCTGATTTAATCATTGTCCTTTGTATACATGTACCCCATAAATATGTACAACTATGTATCAATAAAAAAGAAGTAAACAAAATACAATCTAATTTACATTGGTGTATGTATACACAATGGAATACTATTCAGTCATATAAAAGAATGAAATCCCGTCATTTAAGGCAACATGTATGGGATTCAGATGTGTGAGCCTGGATGACATTAAGTGAAATAAGCCGGACACAGAAAGATAAATACGTAATGTTCTCATTGATATGTGGAAGCTAAAAGCTTTTATTTCATAGAAGTAGAGAGTGGAATAGAGATTACCAGAGTCTGGGAAGGGTGGGGGATGAACAAGTAGAGTTTAGCTAATGGATACAAAATTAAGACTAAATAAGAGGAATAATCTCTAGTGGTCTATATAGCACTGTAGGGTGACTATAGTTAACAATAATCTATTGTATATTTTCAAATAGCTATAAAAGAGGATTTTGAACATTTCCAACACAAAGAAATGATAAATGTTTGAGGTGGTGGATATGCTGATTATCCTGATTTGATCATTACATGTTGTGTATGTGTATCAAAATGTCACACTGTACCCTGTAAATATGTACAATTATATATGAATTGGATATATGTACACACACACACACACACACATATATATATGTCCTAATTTACTAACAGAAAGCCACTAGCTCATCAAGGCCCCCTTCCTCTCCTTCCCTTTCCTATATGACCTACCACACTCGTAAGTTATCTAAAAGTAAGTAATGAGAACTGAAACCATGCACACAGCTTACTATCTACATGAACAACAGTTTAGTATTCCACTGGCTTCATTAACATAACTTTATTACTACAAGAATCTCTTGCCTGGGAAGATAAAAGTTGAACATAACTTTATTATTAATTCTAGGAACTGCATAAAAGGCCTATCCACTGTTCAGTAAAAAGTGCCAAATGGCATTTTACAACCTCAAGACTCTTTGAACCACTTGCCTTAAAATCCTTGACTTGCTGTGTCCACCAAACCTAAACCTAGCATATCACTATTCCTACCCAATCCTAATCACATCCTTCCCCTACATTGAAAGACCTGCTTTATGCCAGATTTCAAAATATGAATAAGTGTCCCCCAAATCCTTCTATCTCTGAGACTCTGCTAAGACCCTGTTCAGGAAGTACTCTTCCTTACAGCCTTATGCAATAAAGTTAGCTTTGCTTATCAACAAGTTATTTGGCTGATATTTGGGGAGTGCAGCATATGATGAGTAGAGTCACCACTGCTGTACTTCATGTCAGAGCAGACTGAGCCTAAATCCTAGGTCCAGTGTCTATGGATATTTCTGAACCATGCACTGTGACCAGAGGCAGATTCAGAGAAATCAGTTTCCAGCCAGGAGATTTAAATGTAAAATAATGTAACCAAAAAAAGGAAACAAGTCTTAATGAATTTATTCTACAATGCCACTGTGGTCTTGCTGTTGTGGTGCCCCCTGGACAGGGTAGGAAGGTGGGCCATAGAGGGGAGGTGGGTCAGCTGTAAAAAGAGTGAGCTGTGAAAGGGGACACTGTCTGAAGTATTTGAGTCCTGGAGGCATATGAAACTGCCCACAGAGAACGGATTCTGGAGTTTTTAGTGGGGACCTGGGAAGGGGCAGGGTGGAGTAGGATGGGGCAGGGCACTGCAGTCCAAGAGGCAAGAGCCGGCCTCAGTGCACATGTTTGCTGGGTGTCTTCCTGTCTGCCCCTTCGCACTGCGTGGTGAATGCCGCCAAGCTGCGCGGGTTCTGGTTACATTCCTACCATCTGGACTCTTTCTGGATGACTGAGACACAGCTGATAGGTCCATAGGTCAGTCCTCCCAGGTGTTTAAGTGTCAGTGAGTGTCAGGTGGAGTTAGCAGGCTTTGGGCAGGTCAGGCAGTGTGGTAGGTGGCCTCATAGCGGGAAGGGCCTGGAGGTCATTGTTCTTTTAAGAGGTGGCTACGCTGCCGCCAGCCTTGTCGTTGTGGTGTGGCAGAGACGGGAGGAAAGTGGGTCATGGAGGGGAGGAGGGTCAGCAGAAGATGAGGTGAGTTTTGGAGGAGGACATTATTTGAGGCATCTGAGCCTTCGAGGCTATGAAACCCCATACAGAGGATGGATTCCGGAGTCTTTAATGGGGAACTGGGAGGGAGGGTGGGACAGACTGGTGCATCACAGCTGCCATGAAAGGTGACAGGTTGGAACTAAGCAAGTCCACATGTGCTTGTGCCTTTCCACAATATCAGGCTTTTATTGATGCTAATTCAGTCGCAAAAGGCACAAGCTACACGGAGTTCCTAAGGAGGCAGTTCTCCTATCGTTCACCTGGTAGTTAGAGCAGCAGGCACACAAACTCAAGCCACTCCACAAGTCAGTCAGTATTGCAAACCATACATAACAGTATGCTAAATCAATTTATAAGTGTTATAAGTTAAACATTCCACAACAAAGTAACACTTTTCATCAAAGTAAAACTTCTTCATCCAGAGGAAAAAGAGGAGAAAGGGTTAAGGAACCAGTCCAGGGGGAGTGAAGAAGACAAAAAGAGTCCTGGTCTGGGCTGAGTGGTCCATGGGTCTTGCAAGGAAGTCTTTGAGGTGGCAGAGCCTTTGGCAGCAAATGCCAAGTTCTTGTCATGATTGATTGCAAGAAGGTGTCAGTTAAGACAGATGTTTGAAACTGCTGAAGGCCTAATCTTTTATAGTCACAGGGTCCTCTGGTAAGAGCTGATCGTGGAAGAGTGTTTGTTTGTGTCCTTATCTGGTTGGATGCAGTCTTCATTTTTTATTTGTTTATTAAACAAAACATGCTATTGTTGTTGGCAAAGTGCCCTATGAAATATAAAATGGAATATTTTTCTAAGACGGTGTTAGTTATGTCAAGGGTGCTCTATACAATCTACTCCAAGATTTTAGTAATCATAATGCAAACAATGTTTGAGGAAGGGGTTACAAAAATAAAAAATGACAAGTCACCATGGGAATTAATTTCCTCTTGGTAACTTGTTTACAATTTTGTGTTACAAAGGCTGAAAACACAGATCTTAAGTATATGGGAAGCAAAGAGGATGTTTACAATGAAGATGACAACGTTCTGTAAATGTTCACAGATATATTTAGACCAATTCCAGAGTCCAGTTTTTAATGTATTGATTGGGTTACAGTCTGACCATGAGCCTTCATAAGGGGTATGGCTAAAAGTCTTTTTAATCATTTGGAAGACGATGCATCTTCTGTGTAAGCCATCTAGTTTGAATGCTATTTTATTTGTGTTTAGTATTGCTATTCCATGTGTTACTACCTCAGTGGTGTGTTTTAATTGTGCTAATTCTGTTTGGAATGTATCATGAACTTGTTGAAGTTCCTTAGAGCTTCCTTGTGAAAGAGGAAAAGTTCCTTTATCCCCTCACAGGGCATGTGATGTGGGTGTGGCTTACTTCTTCAGTGCCCGCTGCTCAAACCTCTAGGGGGAGCATGCAGACAGGCATGTTGTGGGGCTCTGACCCCAAGGCAGTGTCTAAGGGTGAATGCTTACAGCTCCTGAAGCCCCAGTGGGCGTGTGTTACAAGGTGCTCTTTTAGTTTAGCCATCTGTAGGCAGCTTGTGTTAGTCAGCTCAGTTAGACTCCCTACCTTATCGCAAGGACAGAGGGCTTTCTGTATGCCAGGATTTCTTGCCTTGGTGTACTGGAAGAATCAGATCACATGTGGGTTTGGAGAATGAATGCAATGTTTTATTGAGTGGAAGTTCTCAGCAGATGGATGTTGCAGGAAGTCAGGGACCCCGAACGGAGGGATCGGCTGAAGCCACGGCAGAAGAACATAAATTGTGAAGATTTCATGGACATTTATTGGTTCCCCAAATTAATACTTTTATAATTTCTTATGCCTGTCTTTACTGCAATCTCTGAACATAAATTGTGAAGATTTCATGGACATTTATTACTTCCCCAATCAATACTCTTATAATTTCCTATGCCTGTCTTTACTTTAATCTCTTAATCCTGTCATCTTTGTAAGCTGAAGATGTATGTCACCTCAGGACCCTGTGATGATTGCGTTATCTGCACAAATTGTTTGAAAAGCATGTGTGTTTGAACAATATGAAATCTGGGCACCTTGAAAAGAACAGGATAACAGCGATTTTCAGGGAACAAGGAAGATAACCATAAAGTCTGACTGCCTGTGGGGCCGGACAGAACAGAGTCATATTTCTCTTCTTTCATAAAGTGAATAGGAGAAATATCACTGAATTCTTTTCTCAGCAAGGAATAACCCTGGAAAGCGAATGCATTCCCAGGGGGTGGTCTCTACAATGGCAGCTCTGGGAGTGTCTGTCTTATGCAGTTGTAGATAAGGGTTGAAATACACCCTGGTCTCCTGCAGCGCCCCCAGGCTTGCTAGGATTAGGAAATTCCAGCCTGGTGAATTCTAGTCAGACCAGTTGTCTGCTCTCAAACCCTGTTTCCTGTTAAGATGTTTATCAATGACAATATGTGCCCAGCAGGACGTGGAACCTCATTAGTAATTCTAATTTTGCTCTGGCCTTGTGATCTCGCTCTGCCCCCATTTGCCTTGTGATATTTTATTGCCTTTGAAGCATGTGATCTCTGTTATCCACTCCCTATTCGTACACCCCTCCCCTTTTGAAACCCCTAATAAAAACTTGCTGGTTTTGCAGCTCAAGGGGCATCACGGAACCTGCCAACATGTGATGTCACCTCCAGAGACCCAGCTGTAAAATTTCTTTTTTTTATACTCTTTCCCTTTATTTCTCAGACCAGCCGACACTTAGGAAAAATAGAAAGGAACTTATGTTGAAATATTGGGGGCTGGTTCCCCCAGTAGATAGATGAGGAGCCAGAGGGAAATGGAGTGGGAAGATGGTTTTCTTCTGGAATCGGGCAGCTCAGTGGCCTGGGTTCTCCTCTGACCACCCTGGCCAAACTCAGTGTAGTTCTATTCCACCGGTCAATGGCCTGCTGGCCAGCCACTGTCTGTCAGTGTGCTCTTATGCTGGCCATGCTCCCCTCGACATCCAGCCCTTTGTGTCTTCTTACACTGATGTGTTCCTCTTGATGTCCAGCCACTGGTGTGCCTGCCTGCTAGGGTCTCGGGTTTTTTATAGGCACAGGATGGTGGCATGGCAGGCCATGGTGGTCTTGGAAATGCAACATTTGGGCAGGAAAACAGAAATGCTTGTCCTCACCTAGGTTTGTGGGCACAGGCCAGGGGTGGAGCCCTAGCCAGGGACCACACCTTCCTCTACCCAGCACTTCTCTGACCTTCTGTGTCACTTGTTTGTGTTTATCTGTGTGGTATCTACTCAAGGTGTTTCTTGTAGTTGGAATGCTATGATTAAGAAAAATCTCTATATGTCATTTTTTTCCATATAAGTGGTAAGTTTAGAAGTGTCTGTGAGGGAGATATTTATGACATACACCAGTTTGATACATTCTGATTGTAAGCATATGTGGTGATTTTTTTTCTACTTGTATGGTTATGTGAAAGGAAAATAAATCTTGGGGCCACAAAATCTCTAAACTAAAGAGAAAAGTCAAGCTGGGAACTGCTTAGGGCAAACCTGCCTCCCATTCTATTCTAAGTCATCCATCTGCTCACTGAGGTAAATGCACATCTGATTGCCTTCTTTAGAGAGGCTCATCAGAAACTCAAAAGAATGCAACCATTTATTTGTCTCTTATCTACCTATGACCTGGAAGTCTCCTCCCTGCTTCGAGTTGTCCAGCCTTTGCTTCGAGTTGTCCCGCCTTTTCCAGACTGAACCAATGTTCATCTTATATATGCTGATTGATGTTGCATGTCTCCCTAAAATATATAAAACCAAACTGTGCTCTGACCACTTTGGGCACATGTCATCAGGACCTCCTGAGGCTGTGTCACAGGCATGCATCCTTAGCCTTGACAAAATAAACTTTCTAAATTAACTGAGACCTGTCTCAGATATTCAGGTTCACAGTTATAATAGGTCAGTGTGTTGTTCCTCTCTAAGCTTATTATCTAACTGAAGTTTCATAAGTCTAGAGTCATTGTGGGGATTTTTATGATGCTGATAGGTGAGTAATCTAGTTTAGGAACTTTGTCCTGGCAGGTAGAGTATATAGTGTTTGATCATTGGAATATTAATTCTTTTTGTATGAAATAACCATCAATAAATAGTGGTCTTTCTAAGGCGGTTATATGTAGATTATGTCTTATCTGTCTGTGTAATTGCCATTGTGTCTTATGCCATTGAGTCTCCTCCTCTTAATTCAAATAGATTTAATATACGTTGCCCTGAATCCTGATGCTTTGGATGTATCCAATTTAACTATAGACATTTTGTCCCAATTTTCTGTGAATAGTTTTCCTGATGTGTATAATGTTCCTTATGTCATTCCAAGTCTGAGTTAGTAAAATACTTAGCCTAGTACATTGTATTTGCAGCAAGTTTTTCACCATAAAGTTTCTTAATGTAAATAGGTTAGTTTTTAGGTGTTTAACTTGTGATCAATATTGTAATTGAATTCCTTTTGGGATTCTGTGAGGTCGTGTGTATGAGTCATCATTGACTATATCTCATTAATTGCCTATGAGATAGATGAAAGTATAGATGTGGTAGTTGTTTGCAGTAGTTACATTTATGTTCATAAGTCTGTTTTAACTTCCTAAATTTTTGCTTCTTGTATTCCTGAAATGACTAAGTTTGAAATAATTCCAATTGCTGCAAATAGTTGTAGTGGTTTTCTTAGATGATATTTATCTAGTGAAGGTAAATTTGGTAAAATGAACTGTTTGTCATATCCTTGTCCCTCAAATTACATAACTTGTGGTTTGATGTATGTGACTTTAAGTTCTTTTATGAAAAATATTTTGACTCTCCTAGGTGTTGGTTTGTAAATTAATCTTAATGGGTTAATTAGGATAGGTTCAACTAAATTTGGTTTTAATAATTTAGATAGAGGGTTTGTTATTCCTTTGGTACACTGTGGTGTCCAGTGGTGTGTTCCTAAGCAATGTGTCAGTCCAGCATCCTCTGTGAATTGTGCATGGCCCAAGGTTCTGGGGTTTAACATAGCATTTTGCAAAAGAGATATCTCTAGCTACAAATACAGGTAAGTGGGAGTCTAGTTTGGCTATATTTTGATAAATAGGATGTTGGACTGACCATATAACTTTATTCTATGATCCATCAAATGGCTGAATCATGAAGAAAAAGTAATTTGACATACCTGAGTCTATTTTTGTGACTTTATCCATATTTATTTTGGTTCTTAATGTTTCCCACTGGTCAATTGATTTAAATTGTATATTTTTTCTATCTACATCTTCAAAATTAAAGTTTACATCATCCTGAATTACCAGTGGATACATTGTAAAAATAACTTGATTTTGTATATACTTAGTTTTCCTGGTAAATTTGTCTAATATAGTTATGTCTCTTGGTTCATTTCCTGTAAAGAATGTGCCAATAACCTCTGCTGTTTTGCAGGTCAGTGTGAATGGTCCAACTACTAAGAGTGAGTTAGATAATAGCAGATTGTATATATCTGGTCTGTGAGTAGATGTGAATATTAATTGTTCCCATTTTGTTTGTTGCAATTTATCAAAAATAACTGTTTCTAATGTCCAGTACCACCATGGGTTTCTAGAAGATGTCGACATCCAGCAATCAGTAAATTTAGTAGGGATTTTGTATGTCATTGTATCTATTGTGATGACTGGGAACCAGTGTGGTTTTTGTGGCTGTGTCCAACATAAGCCTGCTTTGGTTTCTGTCACATTCCACCATACAGTGGACTTTCCAGTTATGATAACTTGTCTGTCTACATTCTCTATAAACTCTTTGCTTATTGTGTAAAGGTAGTTTTGATATATTGTAGCCAAGTTCGCCATTTAATGTTGTAAATTTAACATGTGTTGTATTATGCCAAAGTCTGAATTGTGCTGTGTCTGTTGGTTTGTTTTGTTTTGTAAAGCCTGTTGATCTTGGAACGTGTAACCATGTTAGTAAGCAACTTATAATGTAGAATGGGCAAGGGTAAGGTTTTCATCCATGGGATAATGAAATGTAGCTTTAATATATGTAAAGTTAAGGTTAAAGCATATTAATGTTGGTTGTCCCTCAAAATGTATATCTTGTTGGGTAGTGTTGATTCTGTTTTTTATCTTTATAAGTTCCTTATTTGTGGAGGGCAAGTATAAGTATACTTGTATTCAGGACAAGCTTTATCTACATACATTGTTTTAGTGTGTGTTTCAAAGGTAGTGTGTGTAAAGTGATAGCCAGCATTAGTTAAGATTACTGGGTGTCATCTATGTTTCCAATATAATTCTGCCAGTGAGAATTTTTTAGCCTTATTAAAGAATTGTTACTCCAGCTCTCTTTTGTCTAATAAAAAGAAAAAAGAATAATTGTGAGACTGTCAAATAATTTTGGCTTTTTGCATAATAATCATAAGATGAACAGGGTGGGTGAAGGCAAAAGTTTCCAAAAAACAGAAAGTTAGGAAAGTTAATTAGATGATAGTTATAGTATGTCTTATCCTCTTCTGTTGTTATTATGTCATAATCTAATGGATATCCTAGTGGCATTGACACTTTTTCCTGTGGGGGTCTGATATATGGGTGTAAGATGAAGTGGTTGGTTTTGTAGCTATATTTGGTCTTGTGTCATCCCTTGAATCTACTTCATAATCATAATGTTCATTTCCTTCAAGTCCAGATTGGTACCAGAATTCATACCAACTATTAACAAATGACTTGAAGGAGTGTAGTATCATATCCAACCATGTCATGTGAGATCTTCCAATATATGGTTCTATCTGTGGTACTATGATTGGGGATTGGTATGATATAGTGCTTCTTATGTAATGAACTGTTTTGATTGGCATGTCTGTTTCTATTAGCATTTCTCTACCTATTATGTGTGCCGTCCATGGTTTGAGATGTTATTCAATGCTTCATTGTAGCTGCATAAGTTGGGGGGTCACATTTAGTCATGTCATTTATACATTCTTCTAAAGTATGTTTAGGAATATGTGCAAAGATTCTATAAAGATACAATGATTGGAAGTGTGTGTAAAAGCTCTTCAGGCATTGCTTTGGGTCAAATGAATATGAACAAAATGGTCTAATTGAAGCTCTAAGTATTCTTTTATCAGTCCCTTGATTTTCTAACAATTGTTCAAAAATGATATATTTTCATGAAGTGTATATTGTGGAATTTGTTCTGGTAATCATGTGATTTTAGGTGCTGTATGAGTTGGCACTGTTGGATATGTATGTGTTTGAGACTCAGACATTTTAATGGTCACTTTAGGAATAAACATAGTAGTAGTAGTAGTAGTAGTAGTATCTGTTATTTCCCTTCTATATCTCCTAACATATTTTAAGCTATTTGCATCAATCTTATGTTTGCTATTAATTATCAGATACATAGGCATTAAATATAGCACTACAAACAAACTAAGATATAATAATCTATGTCATCCTAACATTTCTCTAAATAGTATAGTCAAGGATTGCTTCCAGTAGTAGTATTGCTGCTGGGTTAGGTTGGGGTAGATCAAAGTAAGGTAGTTCTATGGGGTCTGTCCTCTCTTATTAAGCAGTTTAGCAATACAACTTATATAATAGGTTAGTAGCCAAGCAAGACTTATGCAGTCATTGGGGTGTACACTTTCAACTAAACCTTGAATAGCTCCTAATGCTGCAGTTAGTTCATAAAGGTAAGGAGCAGGAATGTGGCAGTGGCGCCTAGATTCTACAAAGTCTGGTCTGAAATTCCAGTCCGCGCCTGCCAATATGGGCCAGTCTGCTTGAGCTAATTCCTGAAGGAAATCTGGTGAAGGGGCTCTGAAAGCTATAGGTGGCGAACATGAGGCTGAAGCTTAAAAGGAAGGCAGGCAAGGCGGGATATACATGGATGATGGAGATCCTGGAGAGGCTAAGTCCATATGCTGGGGATGCATTATAGCTGTCAGTCTGCAAATTATTAATCAAATATTATGCTTAACAAGCAGATAGTGAAATTTATAATTTTTCTGCTGTGAGGGGTGTGTGTGCTTGTGTTAGTTTGATTTATCTGGTTACAGTCTCCCTGGTGGCAATATAAGTAATAACAAGGCAGTAAAGTTACTATGATGGCTAATATGAGGTGAATGAGAAAGTTGACAAGACCAGTTGAGAAGCTACACAAATTTGTAGCCATCTTGATGTCCTAAGTGAGTATTTAATTATTCCAGTGATAGCTAGGAGTGATGTTGAAGTTAAAAATATTAGATTAGTGGCAAGCAAAATTGAAGTACACCTTCACTTATTCTCGTGGATAATATTAATGCAATGACTAGAAGAAAGCGTTGTAAAGAGAGGTTGGAGATTTTGTCTAATTTTAACTCTCCTGTTTCCTGTAGTCTAACATGTGTTTCCGTGTCCATGGGCCACAATGTCCTGTTGGGAGATAGTGTTGTTATTTAGTCTAGTGCTCACCTTGTAAGGTATAATATTTGTATCATATTCTTCCTTATCTTTTGTGACAGTTAAGTTTTGGTGATTAAGATAAGAATGGAGGCCGCTCTTATAGTCTTTCTCTTTGATTTAAGTTGAAACATGCCAGGTTAAGAGCTTGTTGAAATGTACTCATTTTGTCTAAGGCTTTCAATTCTCTTTTTATTAGTCCATTAAATCTTTCTATATATCCCACTGCTGTGAGATTGCAAGGTAGGCAAAAATTTAATTATATATCCCATTGGTCCGCCAATGCTTGTGTGGTCCTTCATGTAAAATGAGTTCCTTGATCACTTTCAATCATTTTGGGGGCTCCATAGTGAGCTGCCCAAATTTCTAAGGCTGAGATAGTGTATTTGGCAAATGAGTGGCTAGCTGCTGTTGCTATGCCAATCCCTTTATCTATATCCACCATTGTAACTGCATATTTTTGTTAGTAGGAGCGATTTAATGGTTCTATAAAATTTATCTGTAAGCAGAAATTAAAGATGTCAGATTTGTATGTATATTGGTTTATTATATTTATATTTGTCCAGATTAGTTTTACATTATTCACAATTATCTGTAGCCTTTTTAATTTGATGTCATGTCACCTTTTGATTTCTGACAGCCACCTGTACAGTGAGTGTGTGCCTAAATGTCCTTTCTGCTTACGTAATTGTAGGAGCATTTGTGGAATGTAAGCTGCTTCTGGTGTCTGTTTAATTTTTTTTTTTTTTTCAGGTGGAGTCTCGGTCTGTTGCCCAGGCTGGCGTGCAGTGGCACGATCTCAGCTCACTGCAACCTCTGCCTCCCAGGTTCAAGCGATTCTCGTCTCAGCCTCCTGAGTAGCTAGGATTACAGGCAAGTGTCACCACGCCTGGCTAATTTTTTTGTGTGTTCTTAGTAGAGACAGGGTTTCACCATGTTGGTGAAGCTGATCTCGAACTCCTGACCTCGTGATCCACCTGCCTCGGCCTCACAAAATGCTGGGATTATACGTGTGAGCCACCACACTCAGCTGTCTGTTTAATTTTCAAGGCATACCGCTGTTTCATTATAGTTATTGGGGGGTACTTGTACTATCTCACATTCATTGTCTGATTTTCTCCTGAGTTGTAGAAGTGGTAATGAATGTCTCCATGGGTTGTCTGGATTTCTGTGTAGTTTTAATTTGGGTATGTTTTGAGTGTCAATGTTTATATTCCTTGTTAATGCATCTACTTGGTTATTAAATTTTGTGGTCTCTGAATTGTCTTTTTGGTGTGCTGATTCATGCACCACAAATATCTAAATTCAGTTTGATAATTCATATAGTTCCTTCCAGTAAGATGTGGACCATATGTCTTTACCATTAATTGTAAAATTATTTTGTTTTCATTTATGTGACCATAGGACTATGCCATTTGCAACTGCCCATGAGTCTGTAAGAATATAAATTTTCTTTCAATTTTCTGATAGTGTCTGACTGCTAGGACAGCTGCACTCAGTTCTGCATGTTGTGTGGGGAGAGATTTACCTGCTTCCTTCAGGATTGTTTATTTCTGCAGTCTGAGTGCTGTTGCTGTCCATTGGGTCTGGCTTTGGGTCATAGAGGCTGATCCCTCTGTAAACCAGGTGTTGGACAGTACATCAGGCTACACTGGGCCCCATTTACCTACATTTGCATGGATTGTCCCTGTCCTCAGAATAAATTCCAGCAAGTCTATTTCAGTCTTGTGGATCTCCTTGGTGAGGAGGCCTGGTTGACCCTTAAAGCCTGTATCTCGATCCTGGATGTACCATTTCCATGCAATCGATTTGGATACCTATTTATTCTTCAGGACTCAATTTTATCCAGTGAAGGAGAGGTATATGGCATCTAATGGTAATGGTGTTGTTACCAGTCAGAGGCTCAATGTTTATTAGGGCTTCATGTGGAAGCCATATATATTTTTCAAATGGGCTATATTTGTTGTTTAGAGCATGGGAATTTTGTTGTCCAAAATCCGACCAGTAGGAAGGATTTAGAATCTGGTTTCTTTGTCCATAATGACAATGTTCCATATTCATTACTCGTTAAAATTTTCAACCTAAGTTGTGTATCTGGAGATGGCTAATGTTGTGTTTGGAATGTGGTAATGTAGTCTTTGAGTGTTTCAAGTGCTTGTGTTTGTTCTTGTCCTGATGTGAAGTTGGGATTTCCTAGTCATCTTACATATTTATTGGTTTTAGGATGATGTTTAAATGAAGTATATATTGTCTCCAGTATCCAGATAAATCTGCAAGTCTTTGTGCTTCCTGTTTATTCTTTGGTGCCTTAAGGCTTTTTATTTTATCTATCACTATGGTGGGGATTTTTCTCCCTTTTAATGACCACTGTACTCCTAAAAATTTGCAATTGGTGTTTGGACCTGTGTTTTTATCTCTATTAATAGTCCATCCCAGTGATCTTAAGTGTGTTATTGAGATTTTTTTCTTGTTTAAGTGTTTCATGGTCATTATAATGTCACCTATATGTGATATTGTTAGTGATGTGTATTTTGACTGGTCTATGTGTGATGATAAAATGGAGTGAGCTATTACTGGACAACTTAAATATCCCCGTGGTAATATTTTATATTGGAATTGTTTGCCTTCCCAGGTAAAAGCGGTATATTCCTGACTTTCTTGGTCTATTGGTATGGCAAAGAACATGTCCAACATGTCTATAGTTACACAGTATTTGTCATTACAGTTAGTGATCTTATTAATGACTTCTTCATCTGGTAATACTCCTGGCATTTTAGGTATGACTTTATTTAAATTTCTATAGTTAATAGTTATTCTATAGCTCCCATTTGGGTTCAGGACAGGCCATGCTAGAATATTAAAGTTATTTGAAATGCCAATTGTAATAAGTTCTTCCTCAAGAAGTTCTAGAATCTTTGCTTTTGTTTCTTTGTGTCCTCCCTTTAATGGATATTGTTTACTGTATGCAACCTGGTATGGTGTAGACAGTCTTATGTGCTTATTTTAATTTGTGCTATGTAAGAGAATTTTAGTTCCAAGTTTCTTAATAGACCACCATGGGTTAAAAAGTTTCACAACTAGATCCATTCCTATAATGTTTTCTAGTTCAGGTGAATAGTAAATAGTGCAAGGTATAAGTTTAGAGTTACAGAGCCATATAGAAGCAGAGATAGGGAAGCCTCAAGTTAGTTTTCCTCCAAGTCCTTCTATGAGGATGTTTGTGTTAAAGTTTGGTGCATTATATCTAAGATGGCTTGTGATCCAGTGTCTAAATAAATGTATAAGTATGTGTATATTTGTCAATTTGTATAGCTAATTGTATGTATGGTCTATTATCCCCAGGATTGAGTGTTACAGTTTGTACCCAGGGGGTGTCTCATTTGTTGAGAAACATTTTCTTGCACATTTTTCTGTTGTTGTTGCTGTTTTTGACATTGTGAGTTTGGCCCTGGACCTCGGGAGGTCCATTATTTTGGACCTTATTTTGGTATCTGGCTGGTGGCCTTAGATGGCCCTGTTGCCAGTGTTGGAAATAAGAACTTGGAGTCACAAAGAAAACAAGCACTCGAACAAAGGATTTCTCAGGAAGGCAAATTTACTTCTGCAGAAGGGTGCTGCTTGCACCTCTGGCCACTATGAGAGCACACTGAACAAAGGAGGGAAGGGGTTTTTATCCCTAACACACTCCCTACCTCTGTCTCACTCCCCAGTGGGCTGGGGTCAGACCACACAATCTAAGCTGACTCGATTGGCTGTTTGTGAATATTTTCCCAAATAAGGAAAGGGAAGGGGGATGTGAGTTACAGGCTGGGACTGGTGGTTTTGGTGGGAAGAATAGTTGCAGAGTGGGTAACCAAGGGAACAGGTGTGAATTATTGATTAGAACTGGCAGGAAGATTGTTTACTGTAACTAGGGGCAAGGAGACACAAAGAATGAGGAAGTTAGGCTTTGAAAATAGAGAACGAAGAACAAAGAAGTTGAACAAGCTGACTTTTTGAAGAGGAATTTACTGTACCTAACACCAGTTCGGTCCTTGTGGCCTTAGTTGCCAATTATTTTGCCTGGGTTGCCAACTTGTCTGCCTTGGTTTATTTTTCGTTCAGACTTATGTATTAAATGTAAAGAATTTTAGTGCCTTCCTGAGATTATCTCTTGGTGTTTTTTTAAATCAGGTTTGCCATAAATGTTACCTTGTGAGTTCCTGATAATTCGGCAGAAAGTTGAAAATTTTCTAGTATACTTTCTATGGTTCTTCATGCTGAGAGAGCATTAATGTAGGAGACTTTTAGGTTAGGTGGTGCTCCTACAAGTGCTCTTTCAATTTCATTTGTAGCTGGAATTTCAGATGGAATGGTATATTGATTATATCCATCATTTGTCATTCCTAAGATAGATAATTTTCTTGTATCCTTTTGTGCCTGTGTTAGATCAGTCCATTTAAGTCCATCACCAAATTTTGTTGGGTTTAAATATTGGGTAGATAGATAACAGGCTAATGTAATCCAGTCCCAGACGGATAGGACACATGTTGGATAATCTGTTTTTAGTTCTAATAATTTCTGATTTAGTGATGGGTTTTCTGCTAATGTATTGATCTGATGCATTTCTGTGCCTGATAGTGCTGTGGTGTTTGCTTCATTATTGCATAATGGAAGGAGTCAGTCTGCATCTGTGGTCTGTCTTTGGCAAAAATTTATTCTTAGTTTTTGTAATTCTGCTGTGGTGTATTCTCTGTCCTCACTGATGTCCTGAGGTCTGCCATTTCCACTGTTATAATCTATAACTCTTTTTGTAGTTATTATAGGTCTTGCTGCATATATCCCACCCACCCCTGGGATCATTATATTCTCCTAGGTTCACTAGTTGGGGGTCCTTAGGCCCAGGGGTTCCTCCTTAAAAGTTACATTTGAAAGGGATTTACTTTTCCTTAAAATTCTGTGAGCTAGCTCTTTGGCTTTCTGAAGACCCCTGTCTATCTGTGAGCTACTTTGCATTAAAAGTGCAGGAATTTCTTCAAAAGCCCAGCTCTTGGGAGCATTGAAATGTAAGCTCAGAGTTACAGTTTCGAATCTTGGGAAGAGGCTTGTCAGACACATTGTTTGCTTTCTGCTGAGATAAGGAATGCATCACTCTGCCAGAGTATGACTTTTTACAGATTATTAAATAAAGTTGTGTATGGCTCAAAAAAAAGTGCAGGGATTTCTTCTTTGGGAGCTCTGGTAATTAAAGGCTTAACATTTTGTCAGGTCCCTCAAGTCTGACCATACATCCTTGGGGGATCCTACAGGGAGTCTTTCTGACTTCCAACTCTGTTGGGTACCAAGGATTCTCAACACTAAGTACTGTATTTGGGCGATGAGCCCTCTGGCATGCCTGCTTAATTTTCTTAACTAGAACCCACATTATGCCATATTAGTAGCTACTTTATATAGTTTCTTAATAATATTTCAATTTCCCACCTTAACCAACTGTCTGAGTGGAGGTTATGTAATAATTGACTTTCTTTTGGCCAAATTAAAAATCTGTTTTGCCGGTCAGCAACCCATAAATTGAGACCTGCTTGATATGAGCCTTCCTGGTTCCATCAGCTTCCTAGCTTGTCATCAACCAAGACCTTGTCAGCCGTTGGATCTTCACAACTTGAGCAAGGTGTCTTATCACCCAAGGTTTTCCTCAAGTAGCCAGGCTTTCAAGGTGAGGCGAGATTATGTCTGCTCTCAGAGAGCATGGCAGTTTGTTTTGTCAAATGGCGTGATTTCCAATAGAAGTTTTAGTGGGGGCTTTGGCCTTAAAATTGAGTACACCAATTATGCCAAGTAAGCCAACTGTGCCAGTTGTGCCCAGTAAGCTGACTATGCCAGCTTATCATGAGAAGTACTGGATTAGAAATAACCAGGTCCATCCATGCTTATGTCTTTCCACAATATCAGGTTTTTATTGATACTATCCAATCACAAAAGCCACTAACTACATGGAGTTCCCAAGGAGACACTTCCCCTTAGTTCTTCCTGTTCACTTAGTAGTCAGAGCCACAGACACACAAGCTCAAGCCACTCCACAAGTCAGTCAGTATTGTAAACCATACATAACAGTATGCCAAATCAATATGCAAGTGTTATAGGTTAAACACTCCACAACAAACAAAGTAAACCTTACCATCAAGAAGAAAAAGAGATAGGATAAAGGATTAAGGAACCTGTCTAGGTGGAATGAAGAAGACAAAAGGAATCCTGGTCTGCGCCAGCCAGTCCATTGGTCTTGCAAGGAAGAGTGTTTGTGGTGGCAGAGCTTTTGGCAGCAGATGCCAAGTTCTTATCATAAATGACTGCAAGAAGGTATCAGTGAAGATGGCTGTTTTGAGCTGCTGAAGGTGTAAACTTTTATAGTCACAGAGTCCTCTGGTGAGAACTGATTTGCAGTGAGAAATGTGAGTGGGTGAGGAAGATTAGCATACAGGCCTTAACCAAGAAGAAATGGACAAGAATCTTCTCAGCCTGATAGGCCTGTGGTTGTGAGTACTTTAACATTTGATATTTTCTATTAGCTGAAATTTCTTTTTGTAATAGTGTTGTTGAACTAGTATAGATACACTGATAAAGATCTTCCATGCTGATAAAAAATGATCATGGCATCTCATGAAGGAAAGACTAATCTAAGAGGATTATGTTCTGGCTTTGCCTGGATGAACGATCTTGTGTTTCCCAGATTTTGCCCATTACTCCCTCCTCATGCTTATTGATAACAGATTGCACACATCTATCCCAACAGAGATTAAAATGACTTCTAAAGCCCTTGAGGGTATCTCTGTCTTAGAGTAACCTTTCCATGGGAAGAGTAAGTTTAATAAGAATAAGTATATGTTTTATGGGATCTATGGGGTGTTGCTTTTCTGGCCAGAAACCTCTGTGGCTGGTGGCATCTTTGCCCAAGTTCTTGTCTTGTGTCCAGGAAGAATGAGATAGGCAGACAAGTGGAGAGTGAGCAAGATGAAAAGGAGCTTTATTGAGTGTTAGAACAGTTCAGAGGAGACCCGCAGTGTGTAGCTCCTCTCTGTACGTAGTTCCTCCCATCGTACAGTGTTCAGCTCTCAGCAAAGAGGAGGCCTGGAATGAGTGGCTCCTCTCTGCAGACAGGTCGTCCTGATGAGTGTTCACCTCTCAGCAGAGAGGGTAGCTCCTTTCTGCAGCTTGTCATCCTGTTGTCTGCAGCTCTCAGCAGAGAGAAGGCTCTGAAGAGGGTAGCTCCCCTCTGCAACTGGTCATCCTGACGTCTGCTGCTCTGGCAGAATCTTGGGTTTGTATGGGCTTCAGGGGGAAAGTGCATGCTGATTGGTCCATGGGCAGCCGTGGGCGGGCCCAGTAAAAAGCACTATGAGTTCCCCCTCCAGTCCGCAGGAATGGCAGCCTGGATCCCAGGCTTCAGGCCTTTCCGGGCCTAAAGGTGGCGTTTCACCAGGGACCCCCCTTCTGCCCAGAAGCCTGTCGGACTCCCACCACCATTCATGGCTCCCAGACTGTTTGTGCCAAGGGCTGCCTGCAGGCCAGTGCTGAGCTTCCTTCCGCCCCCCACTCAGTTTCCCTCCTGTGTTCATTGGTGCCCAAAGCCTGGGGAACTCAGGCAAAAGGTGTCTGGCAGGTCAGCACTACCCTGAGCGTGCATCCACCCAGCCGGGCTGTGACAGTGCCCAGGTGGTCCCAACCTTGCTCCACAATCAGAGCGGGCACTGGGAGTAGGGAGAGGCCAGGCAGTGGGAGCAGGCACTTCTGAGTGGGGGAACAGGGGCCTTCCAGGGCTCCCAAGAGCACCGATATGCCTAGGTACAAAGCTGAGCTCGGCAGGCTGCAGCTGCACCTGGGCAGCTCCCGTCCCACCAACTTGGAAGAGGCGGGGCTCCTGCTTGTCCCTGGCTCCCACTTGTCCTCGGTTCCCACCAGTTTCATACAGTGTGCAGCCCCGGCCATGCCTCTGAGATCGGAGTGGGCGCTGACGGTGTGGAGAAACCAGGCAGTGGGAGCAGGCACTTCCAAACCTGCCGGGGAGGCACTTCCAAACCTGCCGGGCGGGGGGGGGGGGGCCTTTCCTTGACCCCCTAGAGCACAGAGACACCCAGATCTGGAGCCACAGTAGGGCAGCTGCAGCCATACAGGGGGCAGGGCTCCTGCCTGCTCTGTGGAACAGGAGGCCGGGCCGTGCTGCAGCCAGTATGATGGCAGCTGCTGCTCCAGATGGGCCACCCCTGCCCTGTTGGAGAAATGTCTTTAGACTTACTTAGGATTAGAAATATCTATGTATTCTGTATACTTATATTATTGACATGTATTAATAACAAAGCTTTTTATTTGCGCACACACGCGTGCAGGCACACACACACATACACACAACGCTAGTCCCAGGAGCCAAGTGAGAGAGAAGATCAGGGTGCAGCTGAGATTTAAGGTGCTGGGAAGGAAAAGAAGGAATGTCTGTGGTGGAGAGAGAGGAGGCCTATATGTGCATCATGCATTATGCCATAACTAGTAACAGGAGGAAAGAAAACATTAAGAAAGGATCTCAAACATTTCCTGAAAGTTGGCTGGAAAAGTGAAGAGTATAGTATGCAGTTTTGTGCAGTGCCTCACTATAAAGAATTTCCCTTTTTCCTTGAGACTTATTTTCTGTATTTGAAAATACCTTTCTCATCAGTGTTTTACATTAGCAAATCCAAGAAAACAATGTTTAATACTAGTCATAAAATTGTGCGTGATCTCTTAGTTATTGCATCAAAAACATAAGCATCTTTTAATAAAACGTATAGAGTGCCAAGTCAACACACTTATAACACCTAGGATAAGGCCTTTTTACATGGGGTTTTTAACTCCTTTCTAAATGAGACAACTCAGGCTCCGAGATTGTGTCTTACTAAAGAGCACTTGACTGGTTGGGACAGATTGCTACTTCATTCCCTAAATAGTATTTTTCCCCTCTCTGTTTTTGTAAGTAAAAAGTGAATGGTTTTGCTTAAAATGCTTAATGATCAAATGTGTCTGCACTGTAAGGTAGCTCAGTACTGGCTCCGGAAAAGACACAGTTCAATGAAGAGACTCCAGAAAAAAGCTTAGTGAATGATGGCCATTGTCCTTTGGTTGATATTTTTTGCAGTAAATTTGGTAAAAGCTGGACAATTCAAAATACTGACCTATAAGCAGTTATATCACTATGACTTTAAGAGGCTTTTTAAAAGTTGTTTAAATACTTTTATAATTAGAAAAATCAAAAGTATCATAAGATTATCATGAAACAGAGATTATTTCCTCAAAATATAGTATTTACAAACTAAACATTTACATAATTTGGTCCATGGATTATTTTAGCAATTCATTGTTAAGGAGTTTCCAAAACATGACTGACAACAATGTCCATTAATTTCTTCCCACCCTACTTCTTTATTCTCACTTCAAGACAGTAAATTCACTGTTAGTCACAAATAATGTTGCTATCATTTCTGGTACTTTGTTTCACATAGGATTCATTTATGAAATGTTACTTATAGGGCTTTTGGACCTAAATATGACTTTTTAGAGTTTTTAATTTTTGTGGGTACATAGTAGGTGCATATATTTGGGGGGTATATAGAATATTTTGATACAGGCATACAATATGTAATAATCACATCAGAATAAATGGGATATCCATCACATTAATCATTTATCCTTTGTGTTACAAACAATCTAATTATACTCTTTTAGTTATTTTTAAAATGTCATTACATTATTATTGACTATAGTCACCCTGTTGTATTGTCAAATACTAGATCCTTTTTATTCTTTCTAACTTATTTTATTTAGCATAATGACCTCCAGCTCCGTCTATGTTACTGCAAATGACAGAATTTCATTTATTTTTATGGCTGAATAGTATTCCATTGTGTATATATACCATGTTTTCTTTATCCCTTTGTCCATTGATGGACACTTAGTTTGACTCCATATCTTGGCCATTGTGAATACTGCTGCAATAAACATCGACATGCAGGTATCTCATCTATATACTGATTTCCTTCCTTTTGGATATATACCCAGTATTCAGAATGCTGGATCATATGGTAGATCTATTTTTTCTATTTTGAGTAACTTCCATACTGTTTTCCATAGTGGAAATTTGCATGCCCACCGGCAGTGTACTAGCATTCCCCTTAGTCTGCATCCTCTCTAGCATCTGCTATTTTGTGTCTTTTTGATAATAGCCATTTTAACTGGGATGAGATGATATCTCATTGTGGTTTTAATATGCATTTCTCTGAAGATTGTGATGGCAGTGGCAGCCCATCTGGAGTAGCTGCTGTGAAAACACCAGCTGCAACAGGGAAGGCTCAGCAATGGCTGTGCACTCCCTGGAGCTGGTTGGTGCTGGGAATGGGCAGGAGCCTTGCTCCCTCAGGCCCCTCTGGACTTTGGGCACTGATGAGAGTGGGAGGGAGGCCAGGGGTGCTGAGGGTGGCTTGGTGCAGGCCTGCAGCACCAAACAGTCCCCTCAGCACAAACAGCCTGGGCAGCATGGATGACATGTTGATGGCAGTAGGAGGCAGACAGGTTCCTGGGCAGAAAGGGGCAGGTCTGTTGTGAAGTCCCACTTTCAAGCCATGGGTGGCCTGAAGCCTGCGGGCCAGGCTGCCCGTTCTGGTTGGAGTCTGTGGCTTGGAATGAGAACTTATGGTGCTTTTTCTGGGCCTGCCCATGACTGCCCATGAACCAGTCTGCACATGCTTCCTCCCTTCTGAGCCCATAAAAGCCCCATACTCAGCCAGACTCATACAGACATCAGGACTACCTGCCTGCGGAAAGGAGCTACCCACTATAGGACTCCTCTCCACTGACAGCTGGACACTCATTGGGACAGCCTGTGTGCAGATAGGAGCTATCACTCCAGATCTTCTCTCTGCTGAGGGCTGCACTTGTCAGGTCTACCTGCCTGCAGAAAGGAGCTACTCACTATGGGTCTCCTCTCTTCTGACAGCTGGACACTTGTTGGGATGACCTGCCTGTAGAAAGGAGCTGCCCACCCTGGGTCTCCTTGCTGCTAGCTAGACACTTGTTGGGACAACCTGCCTGTGGATAGGAGCTACCCACTCCAGATCTCCTCTCTGCTGAGGGCTGCACTCATCAGGACTACCTGCCTGTGGAAAGAAGCTACCCACTATGGGTCTCCTCTCCACTGAAAGCTGGAAACTCGTCGGGATGACCTGCTTGCAGAAGGGAGCTACCTACTTTGGGTCTCCTGAAAGCTGTTCTGTGGCTCAATAAAACTCCTCTCTGCCTTGCTTACCCTCTAGTTGTCTGTGTAACTTGTTATTCCTGGACAAGGGACAAGAACTCAGGATCCACCCACTGAATGGCAGGACTGAAAAAGTTGTAACACGAACAAGGCTAAAACACGCCCTTCCACTTGCCACATTGTGGGTGACAAGAATGAGGGAAGAGTTATGGCTCTTCGGGGAGCCCAGACCTAGGTGCTTTCCAAGCCAGGGCTATGACACCCTCTTTGGGGCTTGCAGTTTCTGGCATCTCCAAACTTCCAGGTGCCACTGTGTTTCCCTCATGCAGACACAGGTGCCTGCAGCAGAAGCCACTTGTGGTGCATCTGATCCAGTTGCAGGCTTGCATGGAGCTAGCACCTGTGCTGGTGACTGGCGCTGCCTCCCCTGCTGCAGCAGCTGGCATGCCTGGCTGTGAACAGTGGCCGGACCCTGTGCTCACTTGCGCACGCACCCCTCACTGCTCTGTGCCTGTCTTGCCCTTGGTAGGCATGGAATCTGGGCTGGTAGTGTGAGCTGAACACAGCCTCCCAGGCCGAATGGGCAGAGTGAGCCCCAGCAGACCCAAGCAAAACTCAAACAAAAGCGCCATTGGCCACAGAGGTTTCCATCTGGAAATGTGACACCCGATGATCCTGTGACATTTTGTAATATTGAGCATTTTTTCATATTCCTGTTGGCTGTTGGTGTGTCTTATTTTTTCGAGAAATTTCTATTCAGATCTTTGCCATTTTTAATTGGATTACTTGGTTTTGTTGCTATTGAGTTGTTTGAGTTTCTTATATATTCTGGTTATTAATTATTTGTCAGGTGGATAGTTTGCAAATATTTTCTCCAATTCTGTAAGTTGCCTTTTCACTCTGTTGATTGTTTCCTTTGCTGTGCAGAAGGTTTCTAGCTTGATATAATCCCATTTGTCTATTTGTGCTTTGGTTTTGCTTTTAAGGTCTTAACCAAAACATGTTTGCCCAGACCAATGTCTTGAAGCATTTTCCCAATGTTTTCTTCTAGTATTTTCTTAGTTTCAAATCTTATATTAAATTCTTTAATCCAACTTGAGTTGGTTTTTGTATATGGTAAGAGATAGGGGTCTAGTTTCATTTTTCTGCACTGGAATATCTAGTGTTCCCTACACCACTTATTGAAGAAACTTTCCTTTCCCCACCGAATGTTTTTGCTGCTTTTGTGAAAAATCACTTGGCTTTAAATATGTGGATTTAAACCCAGGTTCTCTATTCTGTTCCACTGGTCTGTGTGTGGCATGGTGTTATGCCAGCACCATGCTGTTTTGGTTACTCTGGTTTTGTAGAATATTTTGAAGTCAGGTAGTGTGATGTTTCCAGCTTTGTTCTTTTTGCCCAAGATGGCTTTGGCTATTTGAGGTCTTCTTTGGTTCCGTATGAATTTTAGGATTTTTTTTCATTGCTGTGAAGAATGTAATTGACATTTCAATAAAAATTGCCTTGAACTATAGACCACTTTTGGTAGTATGGTCACTGATAATCTTTTCATTTTTAAGGACCTGACCTGGAAGCCAATCTTCAGGAACTGTCTCAAATGATGAATGCAGGTAAACATGGATATGGTACTCATATAAAGGGGGAGTTTGTGTCAAATATAGAGCCTGCTTGAGTGCCAGGAGCAGGCACATTGTTCATTAAGATGCAAAATTATGTGAGTTTGTTTCCTACAAGATTATATATAATAATATACTGATAATGACACTGCTACTTTGATAACAGAGTTCAATTACAAAGGGTCTTTGAAAGGTAATTCTGATCCCAAATGCCTGGTTACATGACTAATACACTGTCATATACAGAAACAAATTGGATCAAAGCCATATTGAGTCATAAAATATGCAACCATTTTCTTACCTTTGAGTATAACAGTTAACAATTTTCAGATTCTTTTCTTATTTCTACTTTTAACAAACACAGAATGCATTTGTAATACCAGTTTGTGTGAAATATGCTGAGCTCTGAAGGAGATTCTAGTACTAGCTCTACTATAATTTGTGAGATTCTGGATGAATCTCATAAATTATACACCTATCTTTGTGCTTTTTTAAAATAATGAATTCAAACCAGATGTTTTAAAATCAGTTTCAGTACTGATTTCTGTATTCTCTGGTTCTTTTGGATAGAATACAAAGATATTCTGTTTTCCATGGTTGGTTTATCATAAAATGTCAGCTTGAGTCAAGGTATACTATCTGAATTGAGATTTGATTGCTCCTAAGAAAACGAGTGTGCACTCTGCTTGATGTTTGTTTTTGTATATGGAGACCTGAATGACTGTTCTTGGATCTTATCAACTTTTGAATTCTCTGGCTCTTAAAGAATAATTGCTCTTTAAGTTCTTCCCCCAGTGAAGCTTCAAATGACCAAATAATCAAATGGCAAGAGATAGTCTAGTTTCTAGTTTCTGTCACTGATGAGTTAGGGAGAGTGTATGGAGGTCAGTAAGGCCCAAGGTAGGTGTAAGATATCTGTACTAAGCACACTCCCTACTCTGCTCTCTGTCTTTATGAGCTACTATTTCTAATTAGACTATAGACATGTATATGATTTAATCACCTCTATATATCATATGTTACATATTACAAGTTTCTGCCTTGAGACATCCATTGATAGGATCTGAGATTCAAAGACCAAAACATAGTAATTCATGAGTAGTCAACATAAGTATGTGTTGCATGTTTTCCAAATTGCTGCCTGATCATTACAAAAGATTCTGCATTTAAAGGAAGCATTTGATGGTTAGAGAAAAAATTACCTTGCATTAGTCTTCTAAATGTTTTTGCTCTACACTGCTGAACCATTCCATTAGATGACTTACATTAAAAGATAGTTTTCAGACCACTACAAGCAGCCTTCTGAATATGGCTAAAATGCCCTCTTAGGAAGATCATAGCCTTTAAATGTGTATATTATTAAAATAGATAAATTTCATGAACATCCAATATAAAAATAATGATACAGTAGCAACAGAATAAACCTAAGGGGAAAGGAAAGAGGTACTTAATAAAAGACAGGTATGAATTATTAGTAAAAAGAAAAGTAATCCAACTAGTAAATTTTAAAAAGATTACTCTTTTTAAAAATAGCTATGAGGTGGAGCCAAGATGGCCAAATAGGAACAGCTCCAGTCTAGAGTTCCCAGCATGAGTGATGCAGAAGACGGATGATTTCTGCATTTCCAACTGAGGTACTGGGTTCATCTCACTGGGGATTGTCAGACAGTGGGTGCAGGACAGTGGGTGCAGTGCACACAGCATGAGCTGAAGCAGGGCAAGGCATCGCCTCACCTGGGAAGCACAAAGGGCCAGGGAATTCCCTTTCCTAGTCAAAGAAAGGGGTGACAGACGGCACCTGGAAAATCGGGTCACTCCCACCCTAATATTGCACTTTTCCAATGGTCTTAGCAAACGGCACACCAGGAGATTATATCCCGCACCTGGCTCGGAGGGTCCTATGCCCACGGAGCCTCGCTCATTGCCAGCACAGCAGTCTGAGATCAAACTGCAAGGCAGCAGCAAGGCTGGGGGAGGGGTACCCACCATTGCTGAGGCTTGAGTAGGTAAACAAAGCGGCCGGGAAGCTAAAACTGGGTGGAGCCCACCACAGCTCAAGGAAGCCCTACCTGCCTCTGTAGACTCCACCTCTGGGGGCAGGGCATAGCCAAACAAAAGGCAGCAGAATCCTCTGCAAACTTAAATGTCCCTATCTGACAGCTTTGAAGAGACTAGTGGTTCTCCCAGCCTGCAGCAGGAGATCTGAGAACGGACAGACTGCCTCCTCAAGTGGATCCCTGAACCCCGAGTAGCCCTGCTGGGAGGCATCCCCCAGTAGGGGCAGACTGACACCTCACACGGCTGGGTACTCCTCTGAGACAAAACTCCCAGAGGAACAATCAGGCAGCAACATTTGCTGCTCACCAGTATTCACTGTTCTGCAGCCTCTGCTGCTGATACCCAGGCAAACAGGGTCTGGAGTGGACCTGCAGCAAACTCCAACAGACCTGCAGCTCAGGGTCCTGACTGTTAGAAGGAAAACTAACAAACAGAAAGGACATCCAAACCAAAACCCCATCTGTACGTCACCATCATCAAAGACCAAAGGTAGATAAGATCACAAAGATGGGGAAAAAACACAGCAGAAAAACTGGAAACTCTCAAAATCAGAGCACCTCTCCTCTTCCAAAGGAACACAGCTCCTCACCAGCAACGGAACAAAGCTGGATGGAGAATGATCTTGACGAGTTGAGAGAAGAAGGCTTCAGACGATCAAACGACTCCGAGCTAAAGGAGGAAGTTCGAACCCATGGAAAAGAAGTTAAAAACCTTGAAAAAAAATTAGATGAATGGCTAACTAGAATAACCAATGCAGAGAACTCCTTAAAGGACCTGATGGAGCTGAAAACCATGGCACGAGAACTACGTGACGAATGCACAAGCCTCAGTAGCCAATTCGATCAACTGGAAGAAAGGGTATCAGTGATGGAAGATCAAATGAATGAAATGAAGCGAGAAGAGAAGTTTAGAGAAAAAAGAATAAAAAGAAATGACAAAGCCTCCAAGAAATATGGGACTATGTGAAAAGATCAAATCTGCGACTGATTGGTGTACCTGAAAGTGACAGGGAGAATGGAACGAAGTTGGAAAACACTCTGCAGGATATTGTCCAGGAGAACTTCCCCAATCTAGCAAGGCAGGCCAACATTCAAATTCAGGAAATACAGAGAACGCCACAAAGATACCCTCAAGAAGGGCAACTCCAAGACACATAATTGTCAGATTCACCAAAGTTGAAATGAAGGAAAAAATGTTAAGGGCAACCAGAGAGAAAGGTCGGGTTACCCACAAAGGGAAGCCCATCAGACTAACAGCTGATCTCTGGGCAGAAACTCTACAAGCCAGAAGAGAGTGGGAGCCAATATTCAACATTCTTAAAGAAAAGAATTTTCAACCCAGAATTTCATATCCAGCCAAACTAAGCTTCATAAGTGAAGGAGAAATAAAATTCTTTACAGACAAGCAAATGCTAAGAGATTTTATCACCACGAGGCCTGCCCTAAAAGAGCTCCTGAAGGAAGCACTAAACATGGAAAGGAACAAGCAGTACAAGCCACTGCAAAAACATGCCAAATTGTAAAGACCATTGAGGCTAGGAAGAAACTGCATCAACTAGTGAGCAAAATAACCAGCTAACATCATAATGACAGGATCAAATTCACATGTAACAATCTTGACCTTAAATGTCAATGGGCTAAATGCTCCAATTAAAAGACAGAGACTGGCAAATTGGATAAAGAGTCAAGACCCATCAGTGTGCTGTATTCGGGAAACCCATCTCACATGCAGAGACACACACAGGCTCAAAATAAAGGGATGGAGGAAGATCTACCAAGCAAATGGAAAACAAAAAAAAGGCAGGGGTTGCAATCCTAGTCTCTGATAAAACAGACTTTAAACCAACAAAGATCAAAAGAGACAAAGAAGGCCATTACATAATGGTAAAGGGATCAATTCAACAAGAAGAGCTAACTATCCTAAATATATATGCACCCAATACAGGAGCACGCAGATTCATAAAGCAAGTCCTTAGAGACCTACAAAGAGAATTAGACTCCCACATAATAATAATGTGGGACGTTAACACCCCACTGTCAACATTAGACAGATTAATGAGACAGAAAGTTAACAAGGATATCCACGAATTGAACTCAGCTCAGCACCAAACAGACATAATAGACATCTACAGAACTCTCCACCCCAAATCAACAGAATATACATTCTTCTCAGCACCACACCACACTTATTCCAAAATTGACCACATAGTTGGAAGTAAAGCACTCCTCAGCAAATGTAAAAGAGCAGAAATTATTAAAAAAACTGTCTCTCAGACCACAGTGCAATCAAACTAGAACTCAGGATTAAGAAACTCACTCAAAACCACTCAACTACATGGAAACTGAACAACCTGCTCCTGAATGACTACTGGGTACATAACGAAATGAAGGCAGAAATAAAGATGTTCTTTGAAACCAATGAGAACAAAGACATAACATACCAGAATCTCTGGGACACATTCAAAGCAATGTATAGAGGGAAATTTACAGCACTAAATGCCCACACGAGAAAGCAGGAAAGATCTAAAATTGACACCCTAACATCACAATTAAAAGAACTAGAGAAGCAAGAGCAAACACATTCAAAAGCTAGCAGAAGGCAAGAAATAACTAAGATCAGAGCAGAACTGAAGGAAATAGAGACACAAAAAACCCTTCAAAAATCAATGAATACAGGAGCTGGTTTTTTGAAAAGACCAACAAAATTGATAGACCACTAGCAAGACTAATAAAGAAGAAAAGAGAGAAGAATCAAATAGACGCAATAAAAAATGATAAAGGGGATATCACCACCGATCCCACAGAAATAGAAACTACGGGGGGCGTGGAGCCAAGATGGCCGAATAGGAAGAGCTCTGGTCTACAGCTCCCAGCGCGAGGGACGCAGAAGACGGGTGATTTCTGCATTTCCATCTGAGGTACCATGTTCATCTCACTAGGGAGTGCCAGACAGTGGGCGCAGGTCAGTGAGTGAGTGCACCGTGCGCCAGCCGAAGCAGGGGCGAGGCATTGCCTCACTCGGGAAACGCAGGGGGTCAGGGAGTTCCCTTTCCAGGGGTGACAGACGGCACCTGGAAAATCGGGCCACTCCCACCGGAATACTGTGCTTTTCCGACGGGCTTAGGAAACGGTGCCCCAGGAGAGTATAGCCCGCACCTGGCTCAGAGGGTCCTACGCCCACGGAGTCTCCCTGATTGCTAGCACAGCAGTCTGACATCAAACAGCAAGTCGGCAACGAGGCTGGGGGAGGGGCGCCCGCCATTGCCCAGGCTCGCTTAGGTAAACAAAGCAGCCTGGAAGCTTGAACTGGGTGGAGCCCACCACAGCTCAAGGAGGCCTGCCTGCCTCTGTAGGCTCCACATCTGGGGGCAGGGCACAGACAAACAAAAAGACAGCAGTAACCTCTGCAGACTTAAATGTCCCTGTCTGACAGCTTTGAGGAGAGCAGTGGTTCTCCCAGCACGCAACTGGAGATCTGAGAACGGGCTGACTGCCTCCTCAAGTGGGTCCCTGACCCCTGACCCCCGAGTAGCCTAACTGGGAGGCACCCCCCAGCAGGGGCAGACTGATACCTCACACGGCCGGCCAGGTACTCCAACAGACCGGCAGCTGAGGGTCCTGTCTGTTAGACGGAAAACTAACAGAAAGGACATCCACACCAAAAACCCATCTGTACATCACCATCATCAAAGACCAAAAGTAGATAAAACCACAAAGATGGGGAAAAAACAGAGCAGAAAAACTGGAAACTCTAAAAAACAGAGTACCTCTCCTCCTCCAAAGGAACGCAGTTCCTCACTAGCAACGGAACAAAGCAGGACGGAGAATGACTTTGACGAGCTGAGAGAAGAAGTCTTCAGACGATCAAATTACTCTGAGCTACGGGAGGATATTCAAACCAAAGGCAAAGAAGTTGAAAACTTTGAAAAAAATTTAGAAGAATATATAACTAGAATAACCAATACAGAGAAGTACTTAAAGGAGCTGATGGAGCTGAAAACCAAGGCTCGAGAACTACGTGAAGAATGCAGAAGCCTCAGGAGCCGATGCGATCAAATGGAAGAAACGGTATCAGCCCTGGAAGATCAAATGAATGAAATGAAGCGAGAAGGGAAGCTTAGAGAAAAAAGAATAAAAAGAAACGAGCAAAGCCTCCAAGAAATGTGGGACTATGTGAAAAGACCAAATCTATGTCTGATTGGTGTACCTGAAAGTGACGGGGAGAATGGAAACAAGTTGGAAAACACTCTGCAGGATATTATCCAGGAGAACTTCCCCAATCTAGCAAGGCAGGCCAACATTCAGATTCAGGAAATACAGAGAATGCCACAAAGATACTCCTCGAGAAGAGCAACTCCAAGACACATAATTGTCAGATTCACCAAAGTTGAAATGGAGGAAAAAATGTTAAGGGCAGCCAGAGAGAAAGGTCGGGTTACCATCAAAGGGAAGCCCATCAGACTAACAGCCGATCTCTCGGCAGAAACCCTACAAGCCAGAAGAGAGTGGGGGCCGATATTCAACATTCTTAAAGAAAAGAATTTTCAACCCAGAATTTCATATCCTGCCAAACTAAGCTTCATAAGTGAAGGAGAAATAAAATACTTTACAGACAAGCAAATACTGAGAGATTTTGTCACCACCAGGCCTGCCCTAAAAGAGCTCCTGAAGGAAGCGCTAAACATGGAAAGGAACAACTGGTACCAGCCACTGCAAAATCATACCGAAATGTAAAGACCATCGAGACTAGGAAGAGACTGCATCAACTAACGAGCAAAATAACCAGCTAACATCATAATGACAGGATCAGATTCACACATAACAATATTAACTTTAAATGTAAATGGACTAAATGCTCCAATTAAAAGACACAGACTGGCAAATTGGATAAAGACTCAAGACCCATCAGTGTGCTGTATTCAGGAAACCCATCTCACGTGCAGAGACACACATAGGCTCAAAATAAAAGGATGGAGGAAGATCTACCAAGCAAATGGAAAACAAAAAAAGGCAGGGGTTGCAATCCTGGTCTCTGATAAAACAGACTTTAAACCAACAAAGATCAAAAGAGACAAAGAAGGCCATTACATAATGGTAAAGGGATTAATTCAAAAAGAAGAGCTAACTATCCTAAATATATATGCACCCAATACAGGAGCACCCAGATTCATAAAGCAAGTCCTGAGTGACCTACAAAGAGACTTAGACTCCCACACATTAAAAATGGGAGACTTTAACACCCCACTGTCAACATTAGACAGATCAACGAAACAGAAAATCAACAAGGATACCCAGGAATTGAACTCAGCTCTGCACCAAGCAGACCTAATAGACATCTACAGAACTCTCCACCCCAAATCAACAGAATATACATTTTTTTCAGCACCACACCACACCTATTCCAAAATTGACCACATACTTGGAAGTAAAGCTCTCCTTAATAAATGTAAAAGAACAGAAATTATAACAAACTGTCTCTCAGATCACAGTGCAATCAAGCTAGAACTCAGGATTAAGAATCTCACTCAAAACCGCTCAACTACGTGGAAACTGAACAACCTGCTCCTGAATGACTACTGGGTACATAACGAAATGAAGGCAGAAATAAAGATATTCTTTGAAACCAACGAGAACCAAGACACAACATACCAGAATCCCTGGGATGCATTCAAAGCAGTGTGTAGAGGGAAATTTATAGCACTAAATGCCCACAAGAGAAAGCAGGAAAGATCCAAAATTGACACCCTAACATCACAATTAAAAGAACTAGAAAAGCAAGAGCAAACACATTCAAAAGCTAGCAGCAGGCAAGAAATAACTAAAATCAGAGCAGAACTGAAGGAAATAGAGACACAAAAAACCCTTCAAAAAATAAATGAATCCAGGAGCTGGTTTTTTGAAAGGATCAACAAAATTGATAGACCGCTAGCAAGATTCATAAAGAAAAAAAGAGAGAAGAATCAAATAGATGCAATAAAAAATGATAAAGGGGATATCACCACCGATCCCACAGAAATACAAACTACCATCAGAGAATATTACAAACACCTCTACGCAAATAAACTAGAAAATCTAGAAGAAATGGATAAATTCCTCAACACATACACCCTCCCAAGACTAAACCAGGAAGAAGTTGAATCTCTGAATAGACCAATAACAGGAGCTGAAATTGTGGCAATAATCAATAGCTTACCAACCAAAAAAAGTCCAGGACCAGATGGGTTCACAGCCGAATTCTACCAGAGGTACAAGGAGGAGCTGGTACCATTCCTTCTGAAACTATTCCAATCAATAGAAAAAGAGGGAATCCTCCCTAACTCATTTTATGAGGCCAGCATCATCCTGATACCAAAGCCTGGCAGAGACACAACAAAAAAAGAGAATTTTAGACCAATATCCTTGATGAACATTGATGCAAAAATCCTCAATAAAATACTGGCAAACAGAATCCAGCAGCACATCAAAAAGCTTATCCACCATGATCAAGTGGGCTTCATCCCTGGGATGCAAGGCTGGTTCAATATACGCAAATCAATAAATGTAATCCAGCATATAAACAAAACCAAAGTCAAAAACCACATGATTATCTCAATAGATGCAGAAAAGGCCTTTGACAAAATTCAACAACCCTTCATGCTAAAAACTCTCAATAAATTAGGTATTGATGGGACATATCTCAAAATAATAAGAGCTATCTATGACAAACCCACAGCCAATATCATACTGAATGGGCAAAAACTGGAAGCATTCCCTTTGAAAACTAGCACAAGACAGGGATGCCCTCTCTCACCACTCCTATTCAACATAGTGTTGGAAGTTCTGGCCAGGGCAATTAGGCAGGAGAAGGAAATAAAGGGTATTCAATTAGGAAAAGAGGAAGTCAAATTGTCCCTGTTTGCAGATGACATGATTGTATATCTAGAAAACCCCATCGTCTCAGCCCAAAATCTCCTTAAGCTGATAGGCAACTTCAGCAGAGTTTCAGGATACAAAATCAATGTGCAAAAATCACAAGCATTCTTATACAACAATAACAGACAAACAGAGAGCCAAATCATGAGTGAACTCCCATTCACAATTGCTTCAAAAAGAATAAAATACCTAGGAATCCAACTTACAAGGGACATGAAGGACCTCTTCAAGGAGAACTACAAACCACTGCTCAATGAAATAAAAGAGGATACAAACAAATGGAAGAACATTCCATGCTCATGGGTAGGAAGAATCAATATTGTGAAAATGGCCATACTGCCCAAGGTAATTTATAGATTCAATGCCATCCCCATCAAGCTACCAATGACTTTCTTCACAGAATTGGAAAAAACTACTTTAACGTTCATGTGGAACCGAAAAAGAGCCCGCATCGCCAAGTCAGTCCTAAGTCAAAAGAACAAAGCTGGAGGCATCAGGCTACCTGACTTCAAACTATACTACCAGGCTACAGTAACCAAAACAGCATGGTACTGGTACCAAAACAGAGATATAGATCAATGGAACAGAACAGAGCCCTCAGAAATAATGCTACAGATCTACAACTATCTGATCTTTGACAAACCTGACAAAATCAAGCAATGGGGAAGGGATTCCCTATTTAATAAATGGTGCTGGGAAAACTGGCTAGCCATATGTAGAAAGCTGGAACTGGATCCCTTCCTTACACCTTATACAAAAATTAATTCAAGATGGATTAAAGACTTAAATGTTAGATCTGAAACCATAAAAACCCTAGAAGAAAACCTAGGCAATACCATTCAGGACATAGGCATGGGCAAGGACTTCATGTCTAAAACACCAAAAGCAATGGCAACAAAAGCCAAAATTGACAAATGGGATCTAATTAAACTCAAGAGCTTCTGCACAGCAAAAGAAACTACCATCAGAGTGAACAGGCAACCTACAGAATGGGAGAAAATTTTTGCAATCTACTCATCTGACAAAGGGCCAATATCCAGAATCTACAATGAACTCAAACAAATTTACAAGAAAAAAACAAACAACCCCATCAAAAAGTGGGTGAAGGACATGAACAGACACTTCTCAAAAGAAGACATTTATGCAGCCAAAAACACATGAAAAAATGCTCATAATCACTGGCCATCAGAGAAATGCAAATCAAAACCACAATGAGATACCATCTCACACCAGTTAGAATGGCAATCATTAAAAAGTCAGGAAACAACAGGTGCTGGAGAGGATGTGGAGAAATAGGAACACTTTTACACTGTTAGTGGGACTGTAAACTAGTTCAACCATTGTGGAAGTCAGTGTGGCGATTCCTCAGGGATCTAGAACTAGAAATACCATTTGACCCAGCCATCCCATTACTGGGTATATACCCAAAGGATTATAAATCATGCTGCTATAAAGACACATGCACACGTATGTTTATTGTGGCACTATTCACAATAGCAAAGACTTGGAACCAACCCAAATGTCCAACCATGGTAGACTGGATTAAGAAAATGTCGCACATATACACCATGGAATATTATGCAGCCATAAAAAATGATGAGTTCATGTCCTTTGTAGGGACATGGATGAAGCTGGAAACCATCATTCTCAGCAAACTATCTCATGGACAAAAAGCCAAACACTGCATGTTCTCACTCATAGGTGGGAATTGAACAATGAGAACACATGGACACAGGAAGGGGAACATCACACACCGGGGCCTGTTGTGGGGTGGGAGCAGAAGGGAGGGATAGCATTAGGAGATATACCTAATGTTAAATGACGAGTTAATTGTTGCAGCACACCAACATGGCACATGTATACATATGTAACTAACCTGCATGTTGTGCACATGTACCCTAAAACTTAAAGTATAATAATAAAAAAATAAATGAATAAATAAATAAAAATAAAAAATAAAAGACCTATTACAATTTCTGGCAAAAAAATAGCTCTGAGTAGAGTATTAAGTCATTTACACAATCTTGAAAAAAGTGGAAAAAGTCAACATGGAATATGAACAAGATGCTAACAGATATTGAATACATGGTATAATCGAAAGTGAATACATTCTTGAACTCTAATATTTTCAAAATAGGATGAAATGGTTGATATGCTGGGAAAGCATACAGTCTTTAATATGTCCCAGTAATACCTGAATATCTAAGCATCACAAGTACCATGGAAGAACTTCTGAAATTTGTCAGTTGTTCTTCAAAATTACTGACTTTTAGAAACAAATACTTGGCTTTTGCAGGTGTCGTACTCTCTCTATCCATTTCCCTCTCCCTCCCTCCATTCATTCATTCATTTATTTAATTTATTTATTTTTCTCTTTTTTTCTTTTTCTTTTTCGTTTTTTTTTTTTTTTTGGCCATACTGTGAGACATGGTATATATCTGCACATTTTTTTTATGTTGAAAATGATGGTAGTAACTATATGATTTATTATATTAACTGGAATGCTTTCAAGTGTGATAAGAAGCACTGCTCGTAATTGCAACAGAACTATAGGTGAAAACTGGGGACAAATGGTTATCCTACTTTAAAAACTCCAAAACGGTTATACTAGCCCAGGGAAATATTTTTGCACTTCTGCAAAACAGAGAAAAGAAGAAATGCAGTGCTGACCTTTCTATGTTTTTTCACTTATATAATTCCAAATGTAACATTAACCGGTTTTGATTTTCTGTTCCAAAATGGCCAAATAGGAACAGCTCCAGTTTGCCGCTCCCAGCAAGATCGAACCAGAAGATGGGTGATTTCTGCATTTCCAACTAAGGTACCTGGTTCATCTCATTGGGACTGGTTGAACAGTGGGTGCAGCCCACAGAGGGCCAGCTGAAGTAGCACAGGGCATCGCGTCACCCAGGAAGCACAAGGGGTCGGGGGATTTCCCTTTCATAGCCAAGGGAAGCCATGACAGACTACCTGGAAAAACGGGATACTCCTGCCCAGGTACTGCACTTTTCCCATGGTCTTAGCAACTGGCAAACCAGGAGATTCTCTCCCGTGCCTGGCTCAGTGAGTCCCACGCCCACGGAGCCTTGCTCACTGCTAGTGCAGCAATCTGAGAGCAACCTGTGAGGCTGCAGCCTGGCTGCGGGGGGGATGTCTGCCATTGCTGAGGCTTGAGTAAGTAAACAAAGTGGCCAGGAAGCTCAAACTGGGCGAAGCTGACCACAGCTCAGCAAGGCCTACTGCCTCTATAGACTCCACCTCTGTGGGCAGGGCATAGCTTAATAAAAGGCAGTAGAAACTTCTGCAGAGTTAAATGTCCCTGACAGCTCTGAAGAGAGCAGTGGTTCTCCCAGCATGGCGTTTGAGCTCTGAGAACACACAGACTGCCTCCTCAAGTGGGCCCCTGACCTCCGTGTAGCCTAACTGGGAGACACCTCCCAGTAGGGGCTGACAGACACCTCATGCCGTTGGGTGCCCCTCTGGGACGAAGCTTCCAGAGGAAGGATCAGGCAGCAATATTTGCTGTTCTTCAGCCTCTGCTGGTGATACCCAGACAAACAGAGTCTGTAGTGGACCTCCAGCAAACTCCAACAGACCTGCAGCTGAGGGACCTGTCTGTTGGAAGGAAAACTAACAAACAGAAAGGAATAGCATCAACATCAACAAAAAGGATATCTACACCAAAACCCCATCTGTAGGTCACCAACATCAAAGACCAAAGGTAGATAAAACCACAAAGACGGGGAGAAACCAGAGCAGAAAAGCTGAATGTTCTAAAAACCAGAGTGCCTCTTCTCCTCCAAAGGATCGCAGCTCCTCACTAGCAATGGAACAAAGCTGGACGGAGAATAACTTTGATGAGTTTACAGAAGTAGGCTTCAGAAGGTCGGTAATAACAAACTTCTGCGAGCTAAAGGAGCATGTTCTAACCCATTGCAAGGAAGCTAAAAACCTTGAAAAAAGGTTAGACGAATGGCTAACTAGACATCTTCTACTGTGCTACAGGAAAATATAACTAGAATACACTAAAGCCATTAGGAACAGTTTGTGAGGACTCGGAAAAAACAACTGATATCACAATCTTCACATGGAAAAATGACACATCTGCAAAGATGTCTGACCTTTCTTTAAAAATTATGAGGTGGAGGAGGAGAAGCACCAAACCTCTTTTTCCATCTACATAATTCCATCGGCCTGAAAGTCACCACATCTCATTCAGAAGCTCCTGCAGCTGCCTGATTCCAGCCTGATATCCCTCTTACTAGAGATAATACATGAGTTACAACTCTGAGCTCTGTTCATATCCTCACCCTCCAAAAGATAATTCTGCAACCAAGGGCCCACTCAGAATCTGCACTGCTTAGGGAGGGGAAGGGGATTATAATCAGCAATTATTTATCCCTTTTACAGAGATTTTAAAATGTTTTCTGATCCAAAAGGACTGAAAAGCTAGGGTTCAAATAAAAAGTAAGACTAAATGTAGGGGATCCTATTTGCCACAAAATATGTAAGAAGTCCCTAGGCTGTTGAGCTGGATGAAAGAATTAGGGCCTAGGTAGAAGAAAGGGGAAAGCAACCAGGGCAACTTGCTAAAGCAAAATGAGTTGGGTCCTAGCTACACTGTCTGCTTGTAGGCTATGACATGAAATAACCATGGGTGTCCATTCTGGCTCTGACACACTGACCTTGAGATGGTGGGAAAGATACACTCATTGGGTCTGTTTCCCTAATTTTAAAGTAGAAATTAGAATATTTACACTAAATGATTACTATGAGGAATAAATGAGATAACATTTGAAGTAGGAACTACTTTGCAGATGGATTTGGTTTATTCCATTTTCCTTTTTTAAAAAATTTTTAATTGACATAGAATTGTACATATTTATGGGGTACACCAAGCTTGTTTAACTTGTGGCCTGAGGGCCACATGCACCCCAGAACAGCTTTGAATGCAGCCTAAAACAAATTCGTAAACTTTCTTAAAACATTATGAGATTTTTTTTGTGTAATTTTTTTTTTAGCTAATCAGCTATTGTTAGTGTTCATATATTTTATGTGTGGCCCAAGACAATTCTCCTTCCTCCTTCTAGCTATTTGAAACTATATGTTATTGTTAACTATAGTCATCCTACAGTGGTATAGAACACTAGAACTTATACCTCTTATCTAGCTGTTATTTTATATCCTTTAACAAATCTCTCCTATCTTTCTCTTCCCTCTACCCTTCACATCCTTTAGTTTTCTTAATTTTTTTCATTTAAATTTTCAGATGAGATCAGTAAGGTGGTAAGACCATAGACTTCATTTACATTTTGAAAAATTTTTTATGTCATTTACTTTCACAGTTAGATCTCTAACAGGTCATACTGCTTTTGAATTTTGAGTAGGAATATGAGGTTACCTTTTTAAATGAATTTGAGTTCATAAACTTTAAATAAATCATTTAATAGCAATGTAGCTGGTGTAGGACATGGCATCTATTCTAATAACCGAAGTCTGGCAAAGTCTGCCCTAAGTCATGATATGTGCTGAGAACTTCTTGTTCTGTGTGATGTCAAGGAAAATAAAATATTCTGGCTGCCAAGTGATCAGTCAGTTTCTAAGCAGCATTGCAGTGGCTAACAGGGCCACAAGGATCACTACTGCAATTGTCAGGTTGGCTTGTCACACTTCCATAGATTCGACCAGTAAGAAGATAATTGAGCCCAAAGGGATCCAAACAGTATATTACAGACACAGCAAAAGCAAGATCAGCATTGTGTCAGCTCCCTGGTTCCCTGGTTCCACAGTTTGATACTGAATCAAAGGTGCTCAGTGACAGCACAGATAGTAGGTTGCTCTTCCAGTGAGGAGCCCACAGCTATAGCCTAAGGTGGTAAGCAGTTTTATACCTCACAGCTGTACCTTAAAATGGGGCAAGGAGGAATGTCCTGTGCTTATGATTAATGACCTTGTGTCAGCTTCTAGCAAAATAGGGAGGCAGGTGGAAAAGTTCCTTGTGGCAGCTCCTCACTAGGTTGCTTATTCCCCCTTGCCCCAAGAGGAACCACTGCATGTTTGACAAGGTTCTAGTCAGAGTACAGTTAATCCTTGCTGATGTGGCCTGTGTGACATGCAAGGTCACCAGGGCACCAAGGCAAAGCCACTCTTCTACATCTGGCACAAAGTGAAAAGCTGTATGTATGGTACCTGCAAACATAATATCTACAATAATGACTCCTAAGTGGAGGAGATGCTTTTACTGTCAAGATCATTACAACAGCATGTTTCAGGAAATATCTGGGATGCTAGAAATGAAAAGATCAAAGATGTACAGTGTTTGCCATGGGGGGTCATATCACACTATGGTGGAGCAGACAGACATATAAACAGAAAAAGAATTTAAGTACAAAGTAGAAAAAATGGATGAGACTCAGCAGGAAAATTAAAACTCCGTGAGCAGGGTATCCAAGAATCTGGATGTAGAATAGTTATATAAGATATAGAATAGTTATATCACTCCCTCAAATTTCCTCCTTCCTTTTTTATTCAACCACTCCTCCAAGCTCCAGTCCCTGGAGACCACCAATCTGTTCTCTATCCCTTTAGCCTTGCCTTTTGCAGAATGTTATATAAATCAAGTTATAAAATGCATAACATTTTGGGTCTTTTTTCTCTTTGCATAATACATTTGAGATTCACCTATGCTATTGCACATATCAGTATTTCATTCCTTTTATTGCTGAGTCGTATTTCCCTGTATGGATATAATACAGTATGTTTATCCATTCATCAGTTGAAATATTTGAAATTGTTTTCAGTTTTGGGCTACTATGAATAAGGCCATCATAAATGTCCATCTGCAGGTTCTGTGTGAACATAACTTTTCATTTGTCTTGCATGAATATCTAGGAGTGGAATTGCTGGTTCATATAGTAAGTATATGTTTAACTTCATAAGAAATTGCCAAACTGTTTTCCAAAGTGGGTATATCATTTTGCATCCCTACCAGCAATGTGAGAGTTCCCGTTGCACTGTATCCTAACTAGCAATTAATATTGTCAGAGTTCCTTTTAAATTTTTCTTCTCATTTTAGCTTTTAGCATAGGTAATTGTGATTTTGATTTGCATTTCCATAATGACTTATGATATCGATATCTTTTCCTGTGCTTACTTGCCATCCATGTATCTTCTTTGGTGAAGTGTTCAAATCTTTGGTTCATTTCAATTGGGTTGTTTCTTATTATTGATATTTGAGTGTTCTTTATATACTCTGAAAGCAAGTAGTTTATCAGATACGTGTTTTTCATATTTTCTTCTTCTATGTGGCTTGTCTTGTTTTTCTCTTAATTTTGTCTTTTTAATGTTGAACTCCAAAGATTTTAATGTTGAAGTTCAATGTATCAGTATTTTTCACATAGATGGTGTTTTTGGTGTCTTATGTAACAAATCTTTGCCTAACCTTATTAATTTTCTAGGGTTGTCATAACAAATTATCATAAAATTGGTGGCTTAAAGCAACAGAAATGTATTCTCTATACTTCCAGACACCAAAGGTCCAAAATCAAGGTGTTAGCAAGGTTGGTTCCTTTTGGAGGCTCTGAGGGAGAGTATGTTCCATTTCTCTCTCCTAGCTTCTGGTGGAAATTCTTGCTCCAATTTCTGCCTCCATTTTCAGATGGTGTTTTGTGTTTCTCTGTGTTCTATTCTTTTCTTATAAGAGCACCACTCATTGGATTTAGGGCCCATCTTAATCTAGCATGACCTCATCTTAACATAACTAATTACTTCTACAAAGATCCTATTTCCAAATAAGGTCACATTCTGAGGATTCAGATGAACACGAATTTATACTAACTAAAGGCCACAAATATCTTATAATTTTGTTCTAGAAGTCTTGTTACTTTTGGTGACAACTTTCACTCCATGTTCCAAATTAGGTTCACTTTTGTATGTGGTATGGATTATAAGTAAAAGTTCATTTCTTGTTTTTGTGAAATCCAATACCCCAAAAGTATATGTTGAAAAGATTGTCTTTCCCCATTGCCTTTACACCTTTGTTGAAAATCATTTGATTAAATGAGTCTATTGCTAGACTGTATTCACTGATTTTTTTTTTGTCAATACTACATTCTTTTTTTTTTTTTTAAGAGATGGGAGTCCTACTCTGTCACCCAGGCTGGAGTGCAGTGGCATGACCATAGCTCATTGCAGCCTCGAATTCCTGGGCTCAAGCGATACTCCTGCTTCAGTTTTCTGAGTAGCTGGGACTACATGCAGGCACCACCACGCCTGGCTAATTCTACATCCTCTTGATTACTGTGGGATTATAGTGAGTCTTAAAATCAGGTAGTGTGAATTCTTCATCATTGGTCTTCTTCAGAATTGTTTTTGGTATTTTAGTTCCTTTGCTTTTCAATACAATTTTCAGAATCAGCTTTATTGAAGTAGGTTGAAGACAGAATGGTCTCAGCACAATGAAGCAGTTTTTGCTTTGAAGGGAAACAAATAAATGTGTTAATAGCTGCAGGAGGACATATGAGAAGGGGATGAAGTTTTTCCTCCTTAGCTTGGGGAATGATCCAATATAGAGGGGGCCATTGATGGTTCAGGAGCTGGAGTGATCATTGCAGGAGCAAAGTTCCTGTGAAGGTGGGAGGCATGGGATCCCGAGCTGAGGTGAGGGCACTGGCTTCAGTTAGGAGCATTGTATGCAGAAGGGTGGCAGAGAATGCCAGAGCAGGCATGGGTAGACTGGGTTTGGGAAGCTCTGAGAATTCCCAGCAGATTTCTTTTTATTATTATTATTATTATTATTCTTATTATTATTATAATACTTTAAGTTTTAGGGTACATGTGCACAATGTGCAGGTTAGTTACATATGTATACATGTGCCATGCTGGTGTGCTGCACCCATTAACTCATCATTTAGCATTAGGTATATCTCCTAATGCTATCCCTCCCCACTCCCCCCACCCCACAACAGTCCCCAGAGTGTGATGTTCCCCTTCCTGTGTCCATGTGTTCTCATTATTCAATTCCCACCTATGAGTGAGAACATGTGGTGTTTGGTTTTTTGTCCTTGCAATAGTTTACTGAGAATGATGATTTCCAGTTTCATCCATGTCCCCACAAAGGACATGAACTCATCATTTTTTATGGCTGCATAGTATTCCATGGTGTATATTTGCCACATTTTCTTAATCCAGTCTATCATTGTTGGACATTTGGGTTGGTTCCGTCTTTGCTATTGTGAATAGTGCCGCAATAAACATACATGTGCATGTGTCTTTATAGCAACATGATTTATAGTCTTTTGGGTATATACCCAGTAATGGGATGGCTGGGTCAAATGGTATTTCTAGTTCTAAATCCCTGAGGAATCGCCACACTGACTTCCACAATGGCTGAACTAGTTTACAGTCCCACCAACAGTGTAAAAGTGTTCCTATTTCTCCACATCCTCTCCAGCACCTGTTGTTTCCTGACTTTTTAATGATTGCCATTCTAACTGGTGTGAGATGGTATCTCACTGTGGTTTTGATTTGCATTTCTCTGATGGCCAGTGATGATGAGCATTTTTTCATGTGTCTTTTGGCTGCATAAATGTCTTCTTTTGAGAAGTGTCTGTTCATATCCTTTGCCCATTTTTTGATGAGGTTGTTTGTTTTTTCTTGCAAATTTGTTTGAGTTCATTGTAGATTCTGGATATTAGCCCTTTGTTGGATGAGTAGGTTGTGAAAATTTTCCATACTGCCCAAGGCAATTTATAGATTCAATGCCATCCCCATCAAGCTACCAATGACTTTCTTCACAGAATTAGAAAAAACTACTTTAAAGTTCATATGGAACCAAAAAAGAGCCCTCATCGCCAAGTGAATCCTAAGCCAAAAGAACAAAGCTGGAGGCATCACGCTACCTGACTTCAAACTATACTACAAGGCTGCAGTAACCAAAACAGCATGGTACTGATACCAAAACAGAGATATAGACCAATGGAACAGAACAGAGCCCTCAGAAATAACGCCGCATACCTACAACTATCTGATCTTTGACAAACCTGACAAAAGCAAGCAATGGGGAAAGGATTCCCTATTTAGTAAATGGTGCTGGGAAAACTGGCTAGCCATATGTAGAAAGCTGAAACTGGATCCCTTCCTTACACTCTATACAAAAATTAATTCAAGATGGATTAAAGACTTAAACGTTAGACCTAAAACCATAAAAACCCTAGAAGAAAACCTAGGCAATACCATTCAGGACATAGGCATGGGCAAGGACTTCATGTCTAAAACACCAAAAGCAATGGCAACAAAAGCCAAAATTGACAAATGGGATCTAATTAAACTAAAGAGCTTCTGCACAGCAAAAGAAACTACTATAAGAGTGAACAGGCAACCAGCAGATTTCTTTTGTCCTCTCAATGAATTATTAGAGGAAGCCATTCAAATGGAGAAGAGATTCTAGCATTATTGGGGAGTATTGTAGTGGTGGAGGTAGGATGAGAGTGAAAGTGAAAAGCTATGCTCTTATGGTCATGGATTTAAGGTAAAATAATTTAGAAGGTTTTAAGGTTTTCTCATCACTGCTCAGTTGCTCAGATACAGGCATCATTACATGGTCATTATATTAGTAGGAGGAAGAGGAGTGCTAGCACACAAAACAGATATGATAATACCTCCTGAAGACCACTAAAAGTATTTCTATTTGTTTGTTAAGGCTGCCATCAAAAACTACCACCAACTGGGTGGCTTAAACAACAGAAATGTATTTTCTCACAATTCTAGAGGCGAAAAGTCTGAGATCAAGGTGTCGACAGAGTTCGTTTCTTCTAAGGCCTCTCTCCTTGCCTTGTAGATGACTGTCTTCTCCCTGTGTCTTAATCATAGTTTTCCCTACATACATGTCTGTGTCCCAATTTCCTCTTGTAAGGACACCAGGCATATTGCGTTACGACCCACTCTAATTACCCCATTTGACTTAATTACCTCTTCAAAGACAGTCACATTCTGAGGTACTAGGGGTTAAGACTTCAACATGTGAATTTTGAGCATACACAACTCAGCCAAACAACAGTATTATTTTATTATTAGTTTTTCTCCTATTGTTACTATAATTTATTTCATTTTTAAAATTACCCTGCAAGGTAGGAGATAGTCACTAAAGCTCAGGAGCTATATCTCTTGCTGAACCTCACCAGGAATGAAAGTACTAGTCAAACAGACAAAACTCATGTGTTTTGTAGTATATGTAGCTGAGATAGAAAGTCAACCTATTTGTTATCATGAATTCATTTGTTATCATTAAATTATAAATATTCAGCATCGGTAAAGAAAATAATGAAAAATAATCAGTCTCATCAAATCTACAAGTATAATGGAAGTCATACTGAATTTAGAGTCCAATGAGATACACTTGGTCAGGCAACTGCAGGAAAATGCTGCCAACGGTCCTCACCCCTGCATCCCCGAGGCAGGTGATTAATAGGGGAATCCTGAGACCACTGCAAACATTCTCACATTCACACCTGTCCAAACCTACACATCTGTAACGTTTTATGAAAGGAACAAAAAAATGGCTCTTCTTCCCAAGTTTTAGGAGTGGGGATATCATTAGCAACACTTGAAAAATTGTGGCACACCACTGCTTGTACAGGGTCCTTGGACATTTAGATGTCAAGATTGGGTCACCAGCAACACTAGAGAATGTATCAGAATTTGATCTATGTCCTTTGTGACAGAAGCTTTCTAAATGATGAGGTTCACATGTATTTGCTGTTCTGTGGATCCCCTTGAATAAGTATATTGCACTGGACATTTTTAAGATGCACATATTATTTTCAAGTTTTTTGACTTGGGGAATAAACCATCTGTAAAATTTACACAGAAATTCAATGGACTACAAACAGCCAAGCTGAAGAAGAACACAGGTGAAGAACTTACAGTACGAAAATCAACACTCATTATAAAACACGAGTAATTAATACAGTGATGTATTGACACTAAGATAGTAAAAATAAACCAGTGGAACAGAATAGAGACTCAAGAAATAGTCCCAATCATATAAAATCCCTGACTTACTACAAAGGAGCCATTGCAACTAAGGGAAGAAAGAATGATTCTTGATCATTGGATACCACATGGAAATTAAATCTTGAGCCTTTGGTCATATCGGCCACAAAAATCAATTCCTGATGGATCTTTTGACCAAAAATTGGTCAAAATATGAAAGTTAAAACAAGCTAGAAGTAGCATAGGAAAATATTCTTATGACTTCAGAGTAGGCATAGTTTTTTTTTTTTTAAAAAAAAACAAGACATGATGAGCACTAAGAATAAAAGATTGACAATATATAATTGATTAAAATTAAGATCATCTGCTCATCCCCAAGGCACCACTGAGAAGATGAAAACACTAGCCATTGAATGGGAATATGTTGGTTCTAATACATACATCCAAAAAAGGACTCATGGAGAATACCTAAGGAACTTCCACAAATGACCAAGAAAAAGGCAGACAATCTAGTAAGAATAGGCAAAAGGCTTGGAAAGCCATTTCACAAAAAAACAATAACTAAGTAGAAAATAAATATGAATATGTGCTCAATAAGTTCAAAGTCTTTAGTCATCAGGGAAATACAATTAAAACCACAATAAGATACTACTACATGCTCACTATAAAGGTTAAATTGAGAGAGAGGGACAGGGAGAAAAATCCACTGTTGACAGGGATCTGAAGCAACTGCAGCTGGAGGCCACTCCCACACTACTTCTGGAACATAGTTTGTTTCAACCACTTTTGCCATCTGTTTCCTTGTAACACTTAAAGCTAAGCATGGTACTGGTACCAAAACAGAGATATAGACCAATGAAACAGAACAGAGCCCTCAGAAATAATACCACACATTTACAACCATCTGATCTTTGACAAACCTGACAAAAACAAGAAATGGGGAAAGGATTCCCTATTTAATAAACGGTGCGGGGAAAACTGGCTAGCCATATGTAGAAAGCTGAAACTGGATCCCTTCCTTACACCTTATACAAAAATTAATTCAAGATGGATGAAAGACTTAAACGTTAGACCTAAAACCATAAAAACCCTAGAAGAAAACCTAGACAATACCATTCAGGACATAGGCATGGGCAAGGACTTCATGTCTAAAACACCAAAAGCAACGGCAACAAAAGCCAAAATTCACAAATGGGATCTAATTAAACTCAAGAGCTTCTGCACAGCAAAAGAAACTACCATCAGAGTGAACAGGCAACCTACAGAATGGGAGAAAATTTTTGCAATCTACTCATCTGATAAAAGGCTAATATCCAGAATCTACAATGAACTCAAACAAACTTACAAGAAAAAAACGAACAACCCCATCAACAAGTGGGCGAAGGATATGAACAGACACTTCTCAAAAGAAGACATTTATGCAGCCAACAGACACATGAAAAAATGCTCATCATCACTGGCCATCAGAGAAATGCAAATCAAAAGCACAATGAGATACCGTCTCACACCAGTTAGAATGGCGATCATTAAAAAGTCAGGAAACAACAGGTGCTGGAGAGGATGTGGAGAAATAGGAACACTTTTACACTTTTGGTGGGACTATAAACTAGTTCAGCCATTATGGAAGACAGTGTGGCAATTCCTCAAAGATCTAGAACTAGAAATACCATTTGACCCAGCCATCCCATTACTGGGTATATACCCAAAGGATTATAAATCATGCTGCTATAAAACATGCACACATATGTTTACTGTGGCACTATTCACAATAGCAAAGACTTGGAACCAACCCAAATGTCCAACCATGGTAGACTGGATTAAGAAAATGTGGCACATATCCACCATGGAATACTATGCAGCCATAAAAAAGGATGAGTTCATGTCCTTTGTAAGGACATGGATGAAGCTCAAAACCATCATTCTCAGCAAACTATCGCAAAGACAAAAAACCAAACACCGCATGTTCTCACTCATAGGTGGGAATTGAACAATGAGAACACATGGACATAGGAAGGGGAACATCACACACCAGGGCCTGTTGTGGGGTGGGGGAAGGGGGAAAGGATAGCATTAGGAGATATACCTAATGTAAATGATGAGTTAATGGGTGCGCACACCAACATGGCACATGTATACATATGGAACTAACCTGCACGTTGTGCACATATACCCTAGAACTTAAAGTAAAAGAAAAAAGAGAAAAAAAAGAAAAAAAAAGCTAAGCATTTAAAGCCGCATCCCCTATTACAGCAATGCCACTCCTTAGCTTATACAGCCCAAGTTTTCACTTAATGTAGTTGGATAGGTTCTTGGAAATTTCGACTTTATACAAAAATGTACAGTAGGTCCCCAAATAATGTCATTTCCTTCAACATCATTTTGTTATAGCATTTATAAGAAAAAAATGGTTTTGTTATATGTTGCTTCACTTACAGTCACAGTTTCCAAGAACCTGCTCATGACATTAAGTTACTGTACCTAACAGGTATGTGCCTATAGGTTTATGTGAAGCGTGTACAGGAATATTAATAGCATTGATTCATAACATCAAAAATGGGAAATAATCCAAATGTCCATCAACTTTAGAATGAGTAATAAAATTATTGAGTATTCAAGCAATGAATTATTAGACAGAAATGAAAAATGTTAAACTGCTTCTATGCATAACAAGATAGATGAATTTCACAAACATAAGATAGAATGAAAGAAGCCAGGCATGAAAAGCTTACATATAGTGCTATTCCATTCACAGAATGTTACAAAAAAACAAGCAAAACTATTCTTTTAAGTTGGGTTAATGATTGGGAAAAGAATGTTGTAGAGGCTTCTTTAGTGATGTAAATGGTAGAGCACGGGGGATATTTAAGATTGTGAAACTCCTCTGTATGATATTGTAATGGTAGATACATTATGCATTTATTAAAACTCATAGAACTGTACAACACAAATAGTGAACTCTAATGTAAATTATGGACTTTGGTCAATAATAATGTCAATGTTGGTTTATTAATTATAGTAAATGTACTAAATTAATAATAGGGGAAATTGAGGGGAATGACTTAAGGGAACTATCTGTGCTTCCTATGCAATTTTTCTGTAAACCTAAAACTTCTCTAAAAATATAGTCTATAATTTTTAAAAAGTCAAAATAGTGATAATTTTTTCTGGATTAATGATTGGGAAAGGATTATGATGGGAGCTTCGGTGGTGCTGGTAATGCTCTATATTATGGTGTGAATATTGGTGATGTGCATGGTTCATTGTGTAAAATTCATCCAGTTGTATTACTAAAATTTAGGGGTGTATGTAATGAAAAAAACATACCCTCCAAAAAAAGAAGTCCCAGAAAAACCAATCTGAAGTTTAGAAGCTGAAGGACTTGTTAGAACACTCTTGTAGTTTGAGAAATCTGTAAACACAACTGCTGATTGCTAAAATTAGTTCTGAGATAAATAGCCTGAAATAAGTTGTAAAAAGAAGCCATTTTTCTTCCAAACTTGATTCTTCAGAATATGATACCCATTTCTGAGCCCATGGTTGTAATGACTCTAGTATATTGCTTAGTAAGGGTGTATCTATCCAAAACATGTTCATTGTACAGATGTTACTTGAGGCTTTTATGTGGGACAGGAAATACAGGAACTTTCCTGACCCCAGACTTTGAAGGCAAAATTTACAGTTGTATGTGATTTCTCATCTTCATCTCAGAAACCTGTGAACTTTGTGGAGCTTCTTGCTGACCATGGAAAGCCTATCACCTGTCTTTGGGGATTGCCCTGTGGTGCCAGGTCTTTAAAGCACACCATCAGTTACCAAGTAAATTATTTTCTCCCCCAGACTGATGATGTGTTTGGAAGAAGGGAAGGATATCCTACCATCCTCTGTCACTTTGGGGAAAGCTGCAAGGTTGATTAAGTGAACTAGTGGCCATATTATATGGAGCTCCAACTATGTAGCAGGAACTTCCCTTTGTGCCTCCAAATCCTGTTCCCATTATCTTCTCAACCTTGCAGTGTAACTCTTATGATGCCTTTTGAAAATAGTTATGAAAGTTAAGACACGGATTAGATTTTTACCAAGTTAAAGAACACTATTCACACTCTTCCATGTCATGTGTTACATTGCAATGTTAAACATTAATTTTTCATTTGTTTCTCAGAACCAATATTCACACCATGATATAGGACATTACCAGCACCACAGAAACTCCCATCATAATCCTTTCCCAACCATTAACCCAGCACAATTTTCCACTATTTTTACTTTTAAAAAAATAATAGAGCTAGGTCCACATTGCAATATTTTGATGAATAACAATATGAAAACAGCTGTCATTGCTCTTAGATGGTAAGTGCAATTTGGCTGTTCATTGATGGAATCAGCTATCTTCTTGAGCTTGTGTTTCATACTAGATGCTGGGTAAGTAGAAACCTTAATCCTCATTATTGTTGTTAATCTAAATGTTAATTGAGCACATGTGTTCCAGGCACTGAGTTATGTGCTACCCCAGTAAAAGTCCAGACCATTTCAGGCACATAGATAATATTTTTCTCACTTTACAGAGAAGAAGCTGAGGGAATGAGACGCTGACTTGCCACAAATTGAATGCCAATTCTAGGTTTTCCAGGTTCTGTCTATATGATGTTGTGTTGGTGGCTTACCCTTTTATGAACTTCAATTTCCTCGTCTATAAATTGGGATTAGTTACAATATGCACTGCCTCTGTTTTTGGTGGGTTCAGTAGAATACACTACCTCAGTGTCTGTCTGGAGTAGATGAAATCACATATGGGGTACTTAGCCCAGTTGTTTGCAAAGAGTAAATGCTCAACACATCATAATAATTCTTGTCAATACTATTACTACTATTACTACTATAGAAAATTCCAGACTGTGATCTATCACTGGAGAAAGACATAGTGCAATCTGTGGAAGATGTTTAGAAGGACTAATTTGCCAACTCTTGTCACAACGATTTTCTTTAAGAAGGATCTTGAAAGTATACCACTAGCCAATCCCCCTTTTCTTGGGGTATGTCATTAAAAGCTAAATAAGATAATAAAAAAATTGCAAGTTTAAAGCAGGCTGAAGGCGTTCTTACAGAAGTGGTGGAGATGCTAGGCAATGATGGCTTCTTGTCTTATCCCTTATTTTCCGTAGCTGCTGCCAAAAATCATGTTCTCTGGACAAGATCTTTAAATTTCATATTATATATATTTTTCAAGACACTGAGATGATGCCCAAGATGAGCATTACTTGTTTTTTCGGTGTTGTGTAAGTTTTTTTGAATGCAGATACATGCAGTTATTTACAAGATAACACTGGAATAAAGAAAGTAAAATTCCTGAAGTTGAAAACACTTGGTTTACCGTTATCTCCATTCCCCCACAATACCCCTGGCAGTACATAAAAGTATCCATGTTTTATAGAACTGAGGCTCAGGGATGTTAAGTGACTTGTCCTCAATCACAGCGTGGTCTCCCTGAATCCAAAAGCATCCCTGGCTGCTCTGACACATGGTCATGACCCAAGCCAGCCTTTTCTCAGTATCTGCAGCTTATCAGAAGATTTTAGGACAGAAGATAATTCTATAAAGTGACCATATACTGATCTTAGCTGCCATCTCACTCTTTGTAGGGACACAGCTTCTTCCTGTGGGCCACTCATTTACATAGTTTGCTTCAGATTCAATGATTTGGGGAACTATGGCCTGGAACATGATTATGTGAGGTTTAAGAACTCTGTATATGTACTGGGTCAGTCCTGTGGTTGCTCTAGGGTCTTATTCTAGGGAACCACACCGCTCTGCCACTGTAAAATTTCTACTCTAGAATCCAGGAATTCCTCAAAACTTTTTCTTTGGGGCACAACCAGCCAGAGGTAACATCCTAATCTCTGCCATTTTCAATGTGTGTGACCTGTGGCAAGACATTTACTCACTCTGAAACATTTTTTTTTATCTGTCATGCGAAGTAACTGCCTTGCAGATTGGCTCTGAAGATTTCATGGAATAACACATGTAAATTATCTGACACAGTAGAGGGAGAGTGCCAGAGAACACTAGTTCTCTTACTTCATCCTCTTACTGCCCATTCTATTCCTTGGGTTCAGTTACCAGCACATTATACTTTAGACCAAATCTCTGCTTAAATCACCCCTACCTCAAGTTTCCTTCATCTAGCTACTCAGCTTCTGAAAACAGAGGAAAGATTTCTGTGAACCCAGAGGGAAATTTCTTGGTCACAGTTTCAGTTGGGAAGGAAATTTCCTTATTATATGGATTCCCACAATTTACGACATCTTTTGGTTAGATCCTAAGAACATTTCATGGTTGCCCACCATGAGCCTGGCCCTGTACCCTCTCTTTTTTTCCTGTGTTTCCCGCTGATCAACAGGTCAGTCTCAGCTCCTTCCCTCCACAGCAACCTCTAGATCCTCCATGCTCCAGCCCCTCCTCTGCCCTTTGCAGGAGGAGGACAATTTCCATCTCTCCCTAAGGTTCCTGTCTGAATTCTTACTTCCAAAAAACAGCTCTGTAACTAAGAGCCCTCTTCAGGATGCTCACTCCTTCATAGTCCTTAGGAAAGTGTACACAATTGTTTTATGCTCTCAAAATATTTTAAAATGATCTTCCTTCCATTCTAGTAGGCCTCAGCATCAGATGTATAGGCAACGGGCCAGAGGATCTGCAGAATGTTCTCTAGGATGAGAAGTTGCTGAAAGTCTTAAGAGTAGATGGTCTGAGAACCAAAGAGAGCTAGATCAGTGAGAAAAGGAGGAAGGAACCAAAGGAATCAAGTGGGAATAATAAAGTTGGGGACTGCCTGCAGTGCACTCTATGTGGGCTTTAGTATCAGATAGACTTGGGTTAGAGTCCTGGTCCTCCCATACTAGCTGTCTGACCCTGAGAAAGTTAACTAACTTCTCTGTGTCTCTGTATTCTCGTCTGTGATGATAGACCATAAAGTGCATAAAATTATGCAACTTTTTTCTTTGGAAAGTTTTAAATTTTTCTTATTTTCGTTTTTAATTCTGGCAAAATACACATAACACAATTTACCATCTTAACCATTTTAAAGTGTACGGTTCAGTAGTGTTACATACATTTACATTGTTGTACGACCAATTTCCAGAACTCTTTTTATCCTGCATAACAAACCCATTAAATCTATACTCATTAAAAAACAACTTCCCATTGCTTCCTTCTCCCAGGCTCTGAGAGCCACTACTCTACCTTCTGTCCCTATGAATTTGTAAAAATCATAAAATTCTACTATTACTTATTGTTTTGTTCTATTTGGGATGCTATAACAAAATACCATAAACTGGGTGGTTTATAAACAACAGAAATGTATTTCTCACAGTTCTGGATGCAGGAAAGTTGAAGATTTGGTGTTTGATGAGGGCTCACTGGTTCACAGATGACACCTCACTGTGTCCTCACATGGTAGAAGGGGAAATTGTACTCCCTGAGTCTTACTTTAGGAAGGCACACCTTTTTGGGGAGGTGATTAGGTCACAAGGGCAAAGCCCTCATGCATGAGATTTCATAATCTAATCACCTCCCAAAAGTCCCTGTATGCTAATGCTATCACCCTGGGGATTAGGATTTCAACATATAAATTTGGAGAGAGAGACAGAAACATTCAGACCATAGCACTTATATCCAATCTGAGCCTTATTTTTTAAAAATGTTATTATATAATTTTGATTTTGCTGTACTTAATTTTAATTAGATTTTTATTGTTCTTTGTTTGGGAGTTTGTTGTTTTTATTGTTTCTTTTTGCCAAGTGACGTTTTTATTTAAGTAAAGTTATCAGGTTACAGGTAGAAAGCAGAGAAAGTAGTAACTCTGAAGGTAGTACTTAATGACTGAAGTTGGGAATTAATTAAATGATTAATTCAACATTCAGTGGTATGTAGCAAGATTTGGGAAGTGTCCTGAATGATCAGCTTCCAAAGACCAGGGTCCTTGTCCTAGAGGGGCTCACAGCTCTGTGGCAGAGACAGACCCATTCATCTAATCTACATGGATTTATTAAGTGCCTATGACATGCCAGACAATGTTCTGAATATTTAAGATACAGCAGTTCACAAAACAGACAAAGATTCCTGTTCTACAAAAGCTTATATTACCTCAGGAGTGGTGATGGTTGAAATATAATTTATGGTTCATTTGATATAGTCATGTGCCCGGTCTCTGCCAATAGTGTTTGGGAATAAGGATACCCTCTTAACTCCCTCTCATGTACTATAATTTAATTCCCCACCCTGCGGATGCCAAGCAGAAGCATTAGGATTGAAGAGGCATGATCTGATGTGGTCCTGATGCAGTACCAAATGGCATCCATGATGTAGCATGGCAACACAGCCTTGTAATTGTGAGAGATAGATCCATGATGTCAGTGGGTACTGGGGGATTTATAACTGTGGAGGGCCATGGTGACTGTGATCTCTTATCCCCGTCCCAGCCAACCACCAGCGTCACCACAAGTTATCCTGAAAGTCTCTTGATTCATTTAAATTGTTTTTCAGAGTGGTGAGCAAAGTTTTATCATGCTCTGCTATTAAGCACTACAGATTTCACGTTATAGTTTCTCAGTATTTTATTCTAAGATATTTTCCCACTAATTCCCTTGATTTTCTGGGCAAATAATCACACCGATACACAAAAATCATGTCTTTTCAAACAGCGAGCACCTCTGTTTACTTCACATAGATTTCAATGTGAGATTTATGTTGCCAGATTTTTTTCTTACTGTTTTCTAGATGTCTTCTGCTCAATATTTGCTTTTAACGTTATTTCATTTTAAGAGAAAAGCAATTTAACAAAATATGCTGGGCAAAAATTGTATATAAAGTATGATTTTAATGTTGTAAACTATGCATATATATGCCCACTCCCACACATACAGAAAAATGACTGGACAGAGATATGCCAAAATGTTAATAGTGTTTGTCTCTAGGTTATTTCCTTTTGTGTGCCTTTGAAATTGTATGCCACCCTAAATAGTCTATCTTTATAACAAAAAATGGCCATAAAATGACATTTAAGATTATCTAAGCAAAATTTTATATGATACAATAAATACCATTTGGCAGAAAATTAAATATTCATGTATTATCTCTTAGACTGCATACTGCATATATCAATAATGTAAAAATATATTTCTAATTATCTTTAAATAAGCCAAAATTAGATCTTGCTCCATTCAGAGAATTTATAGTGAAACTCCATGATATTCTATTGAGTAAAGTTAATGCGTGCAGCACACCAACATGGCACATGTATACATATGTAACAAACCTGCACGTTGTGCACATGTACCCTAAAACTTAAAATGTAATAAAAAAAACTTTGTCATTTCACTTGTGAATTCTTAAGTAGCTTTAGCCTCCCTTTGTTGAACAGGGAACCTGGCCACTAATTCATATCTACCTGTGAGTCCCATCCTAATATTTGAGTTTCAGCTGTAATACTGCTTTTCTCACAATTGTCAATATTTTCCTGTAATTGTGTGAAAGAAAGTTCACAGGCTGAGGTGCTAAATCAGTGTTTTGTCATTTATCGGCTACATTAACTTTGGTCCAGTTACTCTCCTTTGCTGATCCTCAGTTTCCTCAGATAAAGAGACCTAATAATTCTTATTCGAATTTCTTGTGATCAACACATGGCGAATGGAAATAATAATCATTGTCATTACTCTTGATAGTCATTTAATAGAATGGAAAGATCAGATTGCAGTGGAATTGCATTCATATTTAGTGGGGTAATGTATCAGTTATTATTAACAGACAACTGAACATGGGATGACTGGGAATTTGAAGCACTTAAAAAGTAAACTTGAGGCTTGATGAGGTGGCATGGAGTAAGCTACAAAGGACTCCAGCTCCCACTTCCTGCCTCATCTCCATGCTGGGTGTGGACCAGGTGGCACCTGCTCAATCAAGAATGACTGCTAGGGTTCTAGTCTAGGCAACTAGGTAGATGGTGGTGACCACATCCAAGCAATTCCTTCCTCAGTGATTCAGCAACTTGCACTGTTCTGTGATTGACTATCTCCTCTCCTCTCCAGTTTCATTCAACCAGGAAATCAGCAAATAATAAAGGCTATAATTCCCTCAGCTCCCACTCTGTGCCACACACTTCATTCATTCCAGATATAAACATTAATTGAGGGCCATCTGTGTGCCAGGCAGTGTCCTAGGAGCTGGGGATTCTCCAGTGCACTAAGCGGTCTTAAATGCCTGCCTTTGTTCAGTTTATATTCTTGTGGGGGAGACAGCCATAAATAATAAATTTAAATAAGTCAACAAATAATGCAGTGCAGTAGTTGGCAATTCATGCTACAGGAAAAGTAGAGCAGGAAAGGGGGATTGGGAGTGCTGGTTGGTGGGTATGCCATTTTAAATGGGATGTTCATGGTCCGCCTCATTAAGAAGGTGACATGTGAGCAGATACTTGAAGACTGTGAAGAGTAAGGCAACAGTGGTATCTAGAGGAGCAATGCTGTAGGCACCGAGTACAGCTAATGCACACAAAGAGAAGTTTGTATGCTCTGAGTTCCAAGCACACTGAGCTGGGCACTTGTGTCACAATTTTAAAATCACAGTCTAGGGGACATGGGAAAGGTAGAGAATTGTACAAGCAATTACAAGAAACGTCTAAGCACTACCTATGTCAGAATGAAGAGTACTTTGTCAGCATTTGGCTTTTGGGCAAGTCAGATGAGCTCCCCTGAGGAAGTGCCACGAATCTCAGAACTGAAAGGATAGGAGGAATTAGCCAGGATGTGGAGAAGAGTTTTCTAAACAAGATGCAAAGGTATGACCACCATTAGGAAGTGCAGCTTAGAATTCTGCCTACAGGGAATGTAATTGTCAGAGGGCACCAGCTGCTACATTCCAAAATGCATCTCCATGTTTTTACTAGACCACAAATCTTGCAGGCTGCTCTTTGCCTGTGACTGAGTGTAGCAGAGACACTAAGGTAGGACTGTTCCCAAGGGGCAAGGGACTCTTGGGATGGCCGACTTTATTGTCTATTCATTCCATCTGCCCTTTGTTCCCTTTTCCCTTATTCTGCTTTTTTTTGTTTATTTTTGTGGATTCATTTTATTTCCTTTATAAGCTTATTGGCAATAACTTTGTTATTTCAGTGTTTGCTCTTGGGTTTAAAATGTACTTTTAACCTGTCATTGTATACATTTAAGTAATATTATATAACTTAATTTATACTATTAGAATGTTACAGTATACTCCATCTCTTTCCTCCCAATCTTTGTGTTACTTTTCATACATTTTACTTTTACATATGTGAAAATCCCTATACTACATTGTTTTTTCATGAACAAATATCTTTCAAAGAGTTTAAATAGTAATGAAATCGTATACCTTAACCCATACAGTTAATATTTCCAGTGCTCTTCATTCCTTTGTATAGATCCATATTTTCATCTGGTGTCGTTTTCCTCCTGCTTGAAGGACTTCCTTTAATATTGCTTGTAATGCAGTTCTGCTGGTGATGAATTCTCTGATTTTGTATGTCTGAAAAAGACTTTATTTTGCCACTGTTCTTGCAAGTTATTTGTACTGTGTATAGAATTCTAGGCTGACAGGGATTTTTTTTTCACTCAATACTTTAGAGAGATCCCTATATGTCTTCATTTGCGTTGTTCAGAAAAGAAATTTCCTCTTTGTAATTAACGTGTCTTGTTTATCTGGCTGGTTTTAGGACTTTTCTCTGTATCACTGGTTTTGAGCTATTTTATTATCATGTGCTTTGGTATAATTTTCTTTGCTGGGTGCGATGGCTCACGCCTGTAATCCCAGCACTTTGGGAGGCCAAGGTGGGCGGATCACCTGAGGTCAGGAGTTTGAGACCAGCCTGACCAACATGGAGAAACCCCGTCTCTACTAAAAAATACGAAATTAGCCGGGTGTGGTGGCACATGCCTGTAATCCCAGCTACTCGGGAGGCTGAGGCAGGAGAATCTCTTGAACCCGAGAGGTGGAGCTTGCGGTGAGCCGAGATGGCACGCCATTGCACTCCAGCCTGGGCAACAAGAGTGAAACTCCGTCTCGAAAAAAAAAAAAAGAAAGAAAAAAAGAAATTTTCTTCATGTTACTTGTGCTCAGGCTTGTTGAGCTTCTTGTACCTGTGCATTTATAATTCTCATAAAATGTGGAAAAAAAATTGGCCGTTGTTTCTTCAAATATTTTCTCTGTCCTCACCCCTTGCTCTACTACTTCAGGAACTCCAATTGCAAATGTATGAGACCATTTGAAGTTGTCCCCTGGCTCACTGATACTCTGTTAGTTTCTTTAAATTATTGTCTTTTCTTGGTGGTTTCATTTTGGATCATTTGTATTGCTGTCATCAAGTTTGGTATTTTTTTTCTGCAATATCTAATATACCATTAATCTCTTCCAGTTTATTTTTAATCTTTCACATTGCCGTTTTTATCTGTAGGTCATTTGTGTCTTGTTGATATTTTTCACGACTCAACTTAATTTTTTGAACATATGGAATATAGGTATAGTAACTTTTAATATCCTAATATGCTATTTCTAATGTTTGGGTCAGTTTCAATTGATTGACTTATCTTCTAATTATGGGTTGAATTTTAATGACTATTTTCATGCCTGCTAGGTTTTATAGCCTGACTGGTGGGAACAGATGCTATTCCCATTTCTGCAAGAGCACTGGGTATTATTCCCTCTAATCCTGTGAGATGGTTCTTTTCTAGGCCTCAGGAAGTTACCTCACAGTGAGGTGCTGAGGGAGACCCTATTAAGACCTTATAGATTTTATATTTAAATCTTGATGCATATTCCTAGCTTGCCTTCCAGTGTCACCAGGAGTGTATAGAAGTAACCATTATCCTTCATCTTCTCCAATATTATTTATGTGTTTGCTCTTTCGTTCATTCATTTACTTACTTATATTTCATATGAATTGTTAGGCAGGACTGAAATAGTGCTCGGTCTAGGGCTAAGTTACACCACACTACTGAGAAAAAAGACCCTTATGAGTACTCTACTGAATGTCTTATGAATCTTGAGGTTTTCTAGTGTGACTGGTGAGAACAGGCACTATTCCCAGTCCTGTACATGTGCTCGTCCATCTAATCCTATGAGATGGTTCTTTCCCTGGCCTCAGGAAGTTACCTAACATGCATGTGCAGAACAGTAATCTGCTGAATACCTGAGAGAGACTCTTTTAAGATCCCTGGGCTTCTCTCCCTTTGCAACTTTCTCCTATCTGGTACTCTCTGAGCTCCAATTGTCTTGATCTCCTCAGACACTCAGCTCAGGGGGTCCATTGGGCTCCACCTGGGTTCCCTCTACATGTGCAGAAGCCTGAAAGGTCTCTCAAGGCAATAAGTTGAGACAATCTTTGGTCCCACCTTTTTTGTTTCCTTTCTCTCCAGGATCACTGTCCTTTGCTGCCTGATGTACAGTGACTTTCCAGTCGTTGTTTTATCTATTTTGTCTGTTTTTTTATGGGGGTGGGGGAGGGTTGTTTCAGGTGGGAGGTTAAATCTGGTTACTGTTACTCCATTTTGTCTAGAAACAAGTTGATGACCAACTTTGGCTCAAGGATTCCCCAACAACATTGCCAAACTCTACTTAGAACTGGTGTGCAATCTAAAATGCTTTCATCCCACCTGATTCCTTATTTCTCTCTCTTCCTCACTCAAGTTCAGACCTGAGGGACCCAAGTTCAGACCCAGCTCCCCCTAGTCTGCCATTCACTCTCACCCAATAAATGTATTACTTGTTTCCCCTCATAAATTTTGTGCAGGTTGAATCCTACTTCAGTATCAGCTTCTTGAAGGCTTGGACTAACACAAAAAGCACGTGTGAGATACTTTGACTCCAAAACAACACATTGGAGTCTTATGTTCTTTGTGATCTTAACACCTACTCTAACAGAGGCCAAGTTTTATTTACCAGATGTAGCCTGAATATTTCAAGACATACTTAGAATGTAAAATGTATATAACTCCATGCATGCAAGTAGCCTATTTATTGCAGTTAAACCCTTACAGGTGTATATTTGTTTCCACTTTTCCACATTTTCAAATATAGGTAGGGTAAATATCTTTGTTTAGAAATGTTTGTATATCTCAAACAAATGGAAGAACATTCCATGCTCATGAGAAGGAAGAAGCAATATTGTGAAAATGACCATACTGCCCAAGGTAATTTATAGATTCAATGCCATCCCCATCAAGCTACCAATGACTTTCTTCACAGAATTGGAAAAAACTTCTTTAAAGTTCAGATGGAACCAAAAAAGAGCCTGCATTGCCAAGTCAATCCTAAGCCAAAAGAACAAAGCTGGAGGCATCAGGCTACCTGACTTCAAACTATACTACAAGGCTACAGTAACCAAAACAGCATGGCACTGGTACCAAAACAGAGATATAGACCAATGGAACAGAACAGAGCCCTCAGAAATAATGCCGCATATCTACAACTATCTGATCTTTAACAAACCTGACAAAAACAAGCAATGGGGAAAGGATTCCCTATTTAATAAATGGTGCTGGGAAAACTGGCTAGCCATATGTAGAAAGCTGAAACTGGATCCCTTCCTTACACCTTACACAAAAATTAATTCAAGATGGACGAAAGACTTAAATGTTAGACCTAAAACCATAAAAGCCCTAGAAGAAAACCTAGGCAATACCATTCAGGACATAGGCATGGGCAAGGACTTCATGTCTAAAACACCAAAAGCAATGGCAACAAAAGCCAAAATTGACAAATGGGATCTAATCAAACTCAAGAGCTTCTGCACAGCAAAAGAAACTACCATCAGTGTGAACAGGCAACCTACAGAATGGGAGAAAATTTTTGCAATCTACTCATCTGACAAAGTGCTAATATCCAGAATCTACAATGAACTCAAACAAATTTACAAGAAAAAAACAAACAACCCCATCAAAAAGTGGGCAAAGGATATAAACAGACACTTCTCAAAAGAAGACATTTATGCAGGCAACAGACACATAAAAAATGCTTATCATCACTGGCCATCAGAGAAATGCAAATCAAAACCACCATGAGATACCATCTCACACCAGTTAGAATGGCAATCATTAAAAAGTCAGGAAACAACAGGTGCTGGAGAGGATGTGGAGAAATAGGAACACTTTTACACTTTTGGTGGGACTGTAAACTAGTTCAACCATTGTGGAAGTCAGTGTGGCGATTCCTCAGGGATCTAGAACTAGAAATACCATTTGACCCAGCCATCCCATTACTGGGTATATACCCAAAGGATTATAAATCATGCTGCTATAAAGACACATGCAGATGTATGTTTATTGCAGCACTATTCACAATAGCAAAGACTTGGAACCAACCCAAATGTCCAACAATGATAGACTGGATTAAGAAAATGTGGCATATATCCACCATGGAATACTATGCAGCCATAAAAAAGGATGAGTTCATGTCCTTTGTAGGGACATGGATGAAGCTGGAAACCATCATTCTCAGCAAACTATTGCAAGGACAAAAAACAAAACACTGCATGTTCTCACTCATAGGTGGGAACTGAACAATGAGAACACATGGACACAGGAAGGGGAACATCACACACTGGGGCCTGTTGTGGAGAGGGGAGAGGGATAGCATTAGGAGGTATACCTCATGTTAAATGACGAGTTAATGGGTGCTGCACACCAACATGGCACATGTATACATATGTAACAAACCTGCATGTTGTGCACAAGTACCCTAAAACATAAAGTATAATAATAAAAAAATACAATAAGAAAAGACTTTAGAGGATTTGAACAACTGAGAAAAAAAAAAGAAACATTTGTATATCTGTCCAGTCATTTCATGACATGTTTTTTATAAGTAATATGTCTGGATCCTATAGATTTTACACTGAAATTGTGATGCAATGCATATTCTTAGCCTGGATGCCAATCTCGCCAGAAGTGTATGAAGGTAACTGATAACCCTTATCCTCTCTAACATTATTTGGTTATTTGCTTAATTAGTTTTAGTTTCTTTTCCAGGGTTAGGATTAAAAAGGAAGTAAAGCAAGTCTCAACCTTTATATGACAATCTTGCTCTGGATAATAATTTTCTCTTGTTAAATAAAAGAACTATAACTGAAGCTTTCTTTCTCTTCAGTCTTTATATCATGATATATCACTAAATCAAATACACCTTTGTCCTGTTCCTCCAGAACAAGCCAGTAAAATGTTCTGATTTTTTGTACCTGTTCCTTAAGAAAGGCCTCATGGCACAGAGATGAAGAGTTCTGGCTTTGGGGAAAGGAAGATCTGAAGCAGAATTTCCAGCTCCATCACTTACTAACTGTTTGACTTTAGGCAAGTTACTGTAGCTCTGGGTGCCTCAGTTTTGCTGTACACGTCTGAGGGGTAAGAGGAGTGAGAGACATAGACAAGTTTTGAGCCCTGGTCAGAGACTTGAACATGGCTCCTATGACTTCATCCATTCTGTGAAGATGAGACCACAAGACCCATCCCTACTTCCCCTGCTCTCTTCAGTATGGGAAATGCAAGGATACAGACAGCCTAGTTACAGGCTAGAAGGTACCATTAACCACGGGCCTGCGTAAGTCACACATCAGTGAGGAGATGAAAGGTGCCAGGACCCCTGAAAATCTCATTTAGCTTAGCAGCACTCAGTGGTGTTCTGGACCCAGATCATATCAAGTCACAAAAGCTGATCTCTAAATACCCAGGAATTTTTCAAACCATTTGTGAAATTGTCAACAACTTGAAATCTGTGATGATGGAAGTATTTACACCACAGACATTAGCTAGCAAATGCTACACATCGGTGTCATCCTTCCACATCCCATTACCTCACCAGTACTTTTCTTTTTGTTTGTACTTTCAATGTACATGCTTCACTTTATCCTTAGTTAAGTTGTACTAAGAAGAGGTAAAATAATATGCTGCAAAGTTATGGAGCTAATCCTCATAGCTTATTTTGTAGTCATCCATACCAACAGTGGAGTCCCAGCTTTTCAATGAACATTGTAGGAACAGGCACAACCTGAGTGGGTTTAATGAATCTATTGAGGAGCCAAAGGGGATGGATGAGGCTTGTCAAATTCTCTGAGATGGTCCCCAGGGTCAGCAGACAACTGATCCATATTTCCCTGGTGACGAGAAAGGACCAGAAATGAACCCCTTGACAGAGCTAGGGTAACTTAGTTAAGATACATTTTTTATATAGCAGAAAACATGACTAAATAGGTTTAATCTATGATGGAAAATTATCTCATATAACAAAAAGTCCATGGGTATGACGGTTTCAGGCACGATTAATTTCATAGTTCTATGACACTGTAAAGTAACAAACTCTGTATTTTTGGGCTTCTGTCCTTACTGGATAGGCTTCTCCTCAACCAGGATCTCCTTGTGTTACCAAAATTGTGGCTACAATTCCAGGCACCATATTCAGACACAATGACATTCAATGGAAAACAAGGGCCTGACACTTGCTATGTGGATTCTATTATGAGCAAGGAAACTTCCTGAAACACCAGAAATTAGATTGCACTTCTAGTCAGCTCATTCTGAACCTGAATAAAATATTGATCTATTTGTGGAATTTATTATGAATCCCCATGTTCCACCCAGTAAAAATATAAAGATTATTAGCTATGCTCTTCCATCCAGATTTAACCTTTGTTGGATGAGTAGGAATTTTTGATGTATGGTTTCATACTTGATTATTACCCCTTACTAATGTCTGATATTTAACTATCACCCTAGATATATAAAATAGTATCCTAAATTATGTCAGGTCCTGGGATTCACGGGAGGAGAAGATACATATGACCCCTGATCAATTCTTTCTTTCATAGATCATATCTTTGGTGTTATATCTAAAAAGTCATCACCATACCCAATGTCATATAGATTTTCTCCTATGTTTTCTTCAGGGAGTTTTATAGTTTTTATAGTTTTTCATTTTACATTTATGTCTATGATATATTTTTAGTTAATTTTTGTGTCTGGATTCTTTTTTTTTCATATGTCAGTGTAGAATCTTCCACCACCGTTTGTTGAGAAAACTATCTTTTCTCCACTGTATTGCCTTTGTTCCTCTGTCAAAGATCAGTTGACTATATTTATATGAGTCTATTTCTGGGCTCTGTATTCTGTTCTATTGCTCTACTTATCTATTCTTTAACCAATACCACACCATATTGATTACTGTAGCTTTATAGTAAGTCTTGAAGTAGAGCAGTGTCAGTTCTCCAATTTTGTTCTTCTCCTTCAATGTTGATTTGGATATTCATGGTGTTTTGTTTCTCCATATAAAAACTTTAGAATAAGTTTTTTGGTATCCACGAAATAACCTGCTGGGATTTTCATTAGGATTGTGTTGAATCTATACATTAAGTTTGGAAGAACCAACATCTTGACAATAGAGACCCTTCCTATCCGTAAACATAAAGTATCTCTTTACTTATTTCTTCTGTGATTTATTTTATCAGATATTTGTACTTTTTCCCATATAGATCTTGTACATATTTGGTTAGATTTATACCACTTTCACCTGTTCATTGCTGGTATATAGGATAGTGATTAAATTTTGTATATTAACCTTGTATCCTGCAGCCTTGCTACAATTACTTATTAATAGTTCCAGGATGGTTTATTGTCTATTGTTTTTCGAATTTTCTACATAGACAGTCATGTAATCTGCAAACATAGACAGTTTTATTTCTTCCTCCCCACTCTATATACCTTTTATTTCATTTTCTTGTCTTATTGCATTAGCTTGTACTTCCAATATGATGTTGAAAATGAGTGGTGAGAGGGGACATGCTTGCTTTTTTTCCTGATATTAGCAGGAAAGCTTCTAGTGTCTCACCATTAAGAATAATGTAAGCTGTAGGGTTTCTACAGATGTTCTTTATCAAGCTGAAGAAGTTCCCCTCTGTTTCTAGCTGTATTAGAGTTTTAATCATAAGTAGATGTTGGATTTTGTCTATACTTTTTCTGCGTCTATTGATATGATCTTGTGATTTTTCTTTAGCCTGTTTCCTCACTGTATTTTATGGGGTGTGCAATTGAATTGGAAGTTATAACAAGTTGGTGCAATAGATTCTGCTTGGAGTTATAAGCCACTCAAATGATGATTTTATTATTGAAAATTAATGTGTTATTAAAAAAGCGGCAGTGGAGGGCTTCACTGAAGACCAGAAATTATGAGCAACAATTGAAACATGGAAAAAAATATATAATCTGTTACAATACTAATATCTGTAGATGTAATGAGCATGGTCATGTGACTACTGACACTCCTACTCATTTTAATAGGTACAAATCCTTGGTCTTCTAAGGCACCACAAAAAGTAACACTGGAAATGAACATTACTGAGTACTTAGTATGTGCTGGGCACACTTTAATACCTTGATTTGTTTAATCTCCCAACAGTATCTTGTGAGGTAGATGACTCCAAAGCAAAAGACCACTTACTTGTGCTGCCTGCCTATTTTATACAGAGCCCTCTGTAACATTGTCATTACCAAGGGAAGACCAGGGGTCTGAATCCTAGCTGAATCTATCATCCCTGCAATGGTTGTTACCATTAAAAAGTCTGCACTGAAAGATCTCAGGCTTCCCTCTATTATGCCAATCACACAAAGACCTTTATACCAGCAAAGAAACTCTCACAGACACTGCACAATCTTGTTTAAGTCCATCCATCCATCTCTCCATCAAGCCATGCATGAAATAATGACTCTATCCATCTATCCATCCAAGAAATATACTTTAACAGCTTCAATAGGCCATACCCCATTAAAAAGCCTCAGCATCATTCTATAAGGCAGATCAATGGACTCTCTAAAGGGACCTTCTTCCTAATTTTAACACTATGGTTGTCTGTGACCTCCTCCAGGCCCGATTGCCACCTTTAGGCATTGTGTGACATGTTTATCACCAGCTCATAAATAAAAGCTTGCAGTTGCATGATGCTTTTAATGCATCTATTTGGCTGCCGAGTCACTGGAATTCTCCTCACTGACCAACATCCGAGCACTAGAAAATATACAAATGATGTAAATGCCACATACCCACTTGAGTAGTGCTTCTTAACTCAATATGCATCACACAGCAGGAAGAGTAACAACTAAAGTTTTGTTTGAAAAACTACAATTTGGGGATTAATTCTCATATGTAGGTTAAGCCTTCCGTGTATTGGACCACCATCTCTCCATCTATTCATTCATTTCCTAATATCAGTGAGTACATTTCCATCCCTATTTATCTGGGTCTATCTTCTTTTTTTGGACCTAAGCTGCTGTAAATGAAAAGCAACATGTTCAACCCACCTCCTACTCTGGTGTTCAAGAGTTGTCATTTCAGCATCCGCTGAACTTGAGAGCAACTACACAAGATAACAGAATCAGAAGAGCCAGCAATGTAATATTACAGTTTTTAATTTTCATTTTATTTTTTAATTTTTATTTTTATTTTAAGTTCTGGGGTACATGTACAGGATGTGCAGGTTCGTTACATAGGTAAACATGTGACACGGTGGTTTGCTGCACCTATCAACCCATCACCTAGGTATTAAGCCTATGGTGATTCCTCACAGATCTAGAACCAGAAATACCATATGACCCAGCAATCCCATTACTGGGTATATACCAAAAGGAATATAAATCATTCTATTACAAAGATACATGCACACATGTGTTCATTACAACACTATTATGACTTTTTAAAAGAAATGGGGCTTCATCTCTCAGGTGAGACAGATTTAGTATAGAGTTTGCTCTAAATAAATAGTTGTGCATGAGGCTCTAACTGTAATGCAAATGTCAAAATCAGCCTTGAAAGAAAGGGTAGGTAATAATTTTTAAAAGACAAATCTTGCCTCTTCACCTTTCATGATCTACCATGTGCCTACATTCCCGCCTCATCCCAGGTGTCCCCAATGTACACATTTGGGACTTATGCCACAGTCACTGTGCTCCTCTAGGGAGCAATGAGTGCTCCTGAGTACACATGTGTACGCTTGTCTCTGCATGTTCAAGGACCCTTGTGACAAATACATCTATTGAGAGTCACGATTCCATGTCTGTGGGTGGCCTCCCTTGATACATCCTGTCTTAGTTTCCACTCCTTTGTTTGTTATTCTCTGGAGTCAGATGGATTAAGCTTCAGATTCCCAGGTAACCAACTATGGATCTGAGCTGAGTGACCCAGTGCCGATAAGAAGAATGTTGCCAAAACAACAGAATCCATACCCCTTTCCAGCACCGAGGCCCTCCTCCCTCCCCCTGCCTGCTTGGATCTCAGGTGAGTATGGGAATGTGATGTGGCTAAGAGTGAGGGGATAGATATGTGGTAGAGGGTTCCAGGAGAGAGGTGAAATCTTGGGGTCCCCACAGAAGGGACTCGGGGAGGGACCAGAGACACCAAGAAAGCCTCCTCCTGGGCACTGAGACCCTAGGAGATGACTGTGAAAGTGCAGTGGTTCTAACATGTGGTTCTATGAATTTCCCCAGCAGTACACAGAGCTGCGAACATTTTCTGACTCTAAGCTCCAAGGCTCAGACCATGGGAAATGAGGCCTGTGTTGGCAAAGGGCAGTGGAGCCTGGAATCATTAGTGGAGGGCAGCTGCAAGCCTTGAGGAGGCCCTGCTCACCTCAGCAATAACTCTCATCAGTTACTCCACTCTGTGTGTCTCTCTTCTGGTCTTCTCCTCTTTCTGTGCTCTGTTGTCAGGGTCAATATATAACAGGCTAAAATTATCCTGGGTTAAAGGAGAAGAGGAGGCAAGGATGTCCCAATCCCCTCTTCCACTGACTGATAAGACAGTGGGCAGAGGGGGAGCTGGAAGAGATAGTATGCAGAGACCACAAATTAATTCGTGCTTCTCAGACCTGATGGGGGTCTGGTGCATTTACTTCCTAAGGCTGATCTGATTTTCATTATGAGTGCATAACCTCGTACTGGACAGTAAGGTGAGAAAATACTGGAGTTATGCCTAATCTGGTGTCAGCTGATGCTATCATGTGAATGGTCCATTTGTATAAACGCTCAGCCTGTTTTGCTGAAAATGATCAGTCTCTCAGATTTCCACCCCACCTCCCTACTCCTTTCCAAGATGATTAATGGTGTGTATGGCTTTCGAGTCTTCATGGTGATATGGGAAGGGGCCTATGACATCTTATGTTGATTGCAGTGTCCTTAGTTATTTATGAGGGAAGGCTCAATCTTCTCTCTCAGGTTCTGTTGACGATGCTGATTTGCTCACCCATTTCTCTGGCTGGTGTAACTTGCATTTTTGTCTGTCTCATCTTGGTCAGGATCTGGTGCTCCCTGGCTGACTCAGCCTCAGCCCACCCGTGCTGGCATCAGCAGACCCCTCTGAATCGGGGCCTCATCCTCCTTCCCACATCTGGGCAGGGCTGTCCATACAACAGCCTCAGCTGCACGGTCACCTAGCACCTATCTGGCTTATGCTTGCTTCATGGTAACACTCCTGGCTCTTGAATCAGCCACTTCCACATTCCCTTCTCAGAGAATGTAGCACCCTGCAGGAACAAAGATCAGCTCCAAAAATAGAAATTCTTGAACTCGCTCCCTCTCCCTCTCCCTCTCCCTCTCCCTCTCCCTCTCCCTCTGCCTCTCCCTCTCCCTCTCCCTCTCCCTCTCCCTCTCCCTCTCCCTCTCCCTCTCCCTCTCCCTCTCCCTCTCCCTCTCCCTCTCCCTCTCCCTCTCCCTCTCCCTCTCCCTCTCCCTCTCCCTCTCCCTCTCCCTCTCCCTCTCCCTCTCCCTCTCCCTCTCCCTCTCCCTCTCCCTCTCCCTCCCCTTTCTTCGGTCTCCCTCTCCTTCTTTTTTCGGTCTCCCGCTGTTATCGAAGCTGGACTGTACTGCCATGATCTCGGCTCGCTGCAACCTCCCTGCCTCGGGCTCCTGTGACTCTCCTGCCTTGGCCTGCCGAGTGCCTGGGATTGCAGGCGCGCGCCGCCACGCCTGAATGGTTTTTGTATTTTTGGTGGAGACGGGGTTTCACCGTGTTGACCGGGTTGGTCTCCAGCTCCTGGCCTCGAGTGATCTGCCTGCCTCGGCCTCCCGAGGTGCTGGGATTGCAGACGGAGTCTCGCTAACTCAATGCTCAATGGTGCTCAGGCTGGAGTGCAGTGGTGTGATCTCAGCTCGCTGCAACCTCCACCTACCAGCCTCCTGCCTTGGCCTCTTAAAGTGCTAAGATTACAGCCTCTGCCCCGCCGCCACCCCGTCTAGGAAGTGAGGAGCATCTCTGCCTGGCCGCCCATCGTCTGGGATGTGAGGAGCCCCTCTGCCCGGCCGCCCTATCTGGGAAGTGAGGAGCGCCTCTGCCTGGCCGCCCATCGTCTGGGATGTGTGGAGCGCCTCTGCCCGGCTGCCACCCCGTCTGGGAGGAAATGAGGAGCGCCTCTGCCCGGCTGCCCCATCTGGGAGATGAGGAGCACCTCTGCCCGGCCGCCCCGTCTGGGAGGTGAGGAGCGCCTCTGCCTGGCGGCCACCCCGTCTGGGAGGAAGTGAGGAGCGCCTCTGCCCGGTTGCCCCATCTGGGAAGTGAGGAGCGCCTCTGCCTGGCCGCCACCCCGTCTGGGAAGTGAGGAGCGCCTCTGCCCGGCTACCACCCCATATGGGAAGTGAGGAGCGCCTCTGCCCAGCCGCCCCTTCTGGGAGGTGAGGAGCGCCTCTGCCCAGCCGCCCCGTCTGGGAGGTGAGGAGCGCCTCTGCCTGGCCGCCATCCCGTCTGGGAGGAAGTGAGGAGCACCTCTGCCCAGCTGCCCCATCTGGGAAGTGAGGAGCGCCTCTACCCGGCTGCCACCCCGTATGGGAAGTGAGGAGCGCCTCTGCCAGGCCGCCCACTCTGGGAAGTGAGGAGCGCCTCTGCCTGGCTGCCCACTCTGGGAGGTGAGGAGCGCCTCTGCCTGGCCACTCCGGCTGGGAAGGGAGGAGCGCCTCTGCCCGGCCACCCCGTCTGGGAGGTGAGGAGCGCCTCTGCCCGGCCGCCACCCCGTCTGGGAGGAAGTGAGGAGCACCTCTGCCCGGCCGCCCCGTCTGGGAAGTGAGGAGCGCCTCTGCCCGGCCGCCCCGTCTGGGAGGTGAGGAGTGCCTCTGCCCGGCCACCCCGTCTGGGAAGTGAGGAGCGCCTCTGCCCGGCCACCCCGTCTGGCAAGTGAGGAGCTCCTCTGCCTGGCCACCACCCCGTCTGGGAGGAAGTGAGGAGCGCCTCTGCCCGGCCGCCACCCCGTATGGGAAGTGAGGAGCGCCTCTGCCCGGCCGCCCCGTCTGGGAAGTGAGGAGCGCCTCTGCCCGGCTGCCACCCCGTCTGGGAGGAAGTGAGGAGCACCTATGCCCGGCTGCCCCATCTGGGAGATGAGGAGCACCTCTGCCCGGCCGCCCCGTCTGGGAGGTGAGGAGTGCCTCTGCCTGGCCGCCACCCCGTCTGGGAGGAAGTGAGGAGCGCCTCTGCCCGGTTGCCCCATCTGGGAAGTGAGGAGCGCCTCTGCCCGGCCGCCACCCCATATGGGAAGTGAGGAGCGCCTCTGCCTGACCACTCCGTCTGGGAGGTGAGGAGCGCCTCTGCCCGGCCGTCACCCCGTCTGGGAGGAAGTGAGGAGCACCTCTGCCCGGCTGCCCCGTCTGGGAGATGAGGAGCACCTCTGCCCGGCCGCCCCGTCTGGGAGATGAGGAGCACCTCTGCCCGGCCGCCCCGTCTGGGAGGTGAGGAGCGCCTCTGCCTGGCCGCCACCCCCTCTGGGAGGAAGTGAGGAGGGCCTCTGCCCGGCTGCCCCATCTGGGAAGTGAGGAGCGCCTCTGCCCGGCCGCCACCCCATATGGGAAGTGAGGAGCGCCTCTGCCTGGCCACTCCGTCTGGGAGGTGAGGAGCGCCTCTGCCCGGCCGCCCCGTCTGGGAGGTGAGGAGTGCCTCTGCCCGGCTGTCACCCCGTCTGAGAGGAAGTGAGGAGCACCTCTGCCCGGCTGCCCCGTCTGGGAGATGAGGAGCACCTCTGCCCGGCCGCCCCGTCTGGGAGGTGAGGAGTGCCTCTGCCCGGCCGCCACCCCATCTGGGAGGAAGTGAGGAGCACCTCTGCCCGGCCGCCCCCTCTGGGAAGTGAGGAGCGCCTCTGCCTGGCCGCCACCCCGTCTGGGAGGAAGTGAGGAGCGCCTCTGCCCGGCCGCCCAGTCTGGGAAGTGAGGAGCGCCTCTGCCCAGCCGCCACACCGTCTGGGAAGTGAGGAGCGCCTCTGCCTGGCCACCCCGTCTAGGAGGTGAGGAGCGCCTCTGCCCGGCCGCCCAGTCTGGGAAGTGAGGAGCGCCTCTGCCCGGCCGCCCAGTCTGGGAAGTGAGGAGCGCCTCTGCCCGGCCGCCCTGTCTGGGAGGTGAGGAGCGCCTCTGCCTGGCCGCCACCCCGTCTGGGAGGAAGTGAGGAGCGTCTCTGCCCGGCCACCCCGTCTGGGAAGTGAGGAGCGCCTCTGCCCGGCCGCCCGGTCTGGGAAGTGAGGAGCGTCTCTGCCCGGCCGCCCCGTCTGGGAGGTGAGGAGCGCCTCTGCCCGGCTGCCACCCGGTATGGGAGGAAGTGAGGAGCGCCTCTGCCTGGGCGGCCCCGTCTGGGAAGCGAGGAGCGCCTCTGCCCAGCCGCCCTGTCTGGGAGGTGAGGAGCGCCTCTGCCCGGCTGCCCTGTCTGGGAGGTGTACCCAACAGCTCCGAAGAGACAGCGACCATCGGGAGCGGGCCATGAGGACGATGGCGGTTTTGTTGAAGAGAAGGGGGGGAAGTGTGGGGAAAGGAAGGAGAGATCAGATTGTTGCTGTGTCTGTGTAGAAAGAGGTGGGCATAGGAGACTCCATTTTGTTCTGACTAGGAGAAATTCTTCTGCCTTGGGATGCTGTTGATCTATGGCATTTCCCCCAGCCCCATGCTCTCTGAAACATATGCTGTGTCAACTCAGGGTTAAATGGATTAAGGGCGGTGCAAGATGTGCTTTGTTAAACAGATGCTTGAAGGCAGCGTGCTCTTTAAGAGTCATCACCACTCCCTAATCTCAAGTACCCAGGGGCAGAAACACTGCAGAAGGCCGCAGGGTCCTCTGCCTAGGAAAACCAGAGACCTTTATTCATGTGTTTATCTCCTGACCTTCTCTCCACTATTATCCTATGACCCTCCCATATCCCCCTCTCCGAGAAACACCCAAGAATGATCAATAAATACTTCATAAATTAAAAAAGAAAAAAAAAAAAAAAAAAAAAAAAAAAAAAAAAAAAAAAAAAAAGAAATTCTTGAACTCCAGCCATTTCTCTAACGAAGGATCTTGCTATTTCATTCTGCAAAAGTAAACTGAGTCCTAAATTTCAGTTGGGCAAAAAATCTCTTTATTTGGAACTCCCTTCCACTTCTCTGACACACCTGTCACATGTAAGTTAAGGCCCATAGAAGAGAGACTGGGACGAGAGTCTCTTACCTCCATCTGACACTGTCTCCATGCCTTCTACACCCCCATGACTGGAACAGAACACTCTTTTATTTTCTTTGTCTTTCATGTTGACATTAGGATTTCCATAGTAAATCCAGATCATAAAGGGAAGTCTTTAGGATTTGTACTTTCTCTTGTAGAATTCAAATTCATTTGAAATGTTTGAAGGAAATTGACTAACAGATAAAGAAACTCAAAATGGAAGGGATTACCAAATACAAGTCAATACACCATCAGTAGCAGGGCAAGCTCTCTGTAAAAATAAACTTGGAGTTCAAAGGGAGTTGTATTAGTCAGGGTTCTCTACAGGGACAAAACTAATAGAATATATATATATATACACACACATACATATATATATACACATATATACATATATACACATATATATGAGTTTATTAAGTAGTATTAACTCACACAATCACAAGGTCCCAAAATAGGCCATCTGCAAACTAAGGAGCAAGGAAGCCAGTCCAAGTCCCAAAGCTGAAGATCTTGAAGTCCGATGTTTGATGGCAGGAAGCATCCAGCATGGGAGAAAGATGTAGGTTGCAAGGCTGAGCCAGTCTATTCTCTTTATGTTTTTCTGCCTGCTTTATATCCTAGTCGTACTGGCAGCTGATTAGATGGTGCCCACCCAGATTGAGGGTGGGTCTGCCTTTCCCAGCCCACTGACTCAAATGTTAATCTCCTTTGGCAACACCCTCACAGACACACCCAAGATCAATACTTTGCATCCTTCAATCCAATCAAGTTGACACTCACTATTAACCATCACAGGAGTCATCATGCTTTAAAAGGGGCTTACAAGGTGCGGCATCAGCAGTTTCAATATGTGTGTCCAGAGAGCGTCACTTAAGCAAGCTATCCCCAGCATTGTCGGATAACTTCTGAGACTACTTGAGAATCAGAGACAAACTATCCTGAAGCTTGTGGTGTGTTTGTGGAGTTACGGGGGCAAGCTCAGGTGTATGTTCATGTCTGTATTATTCCTGAAACTTTATGGAAGCCTACGTGACCTTTTCATTAGCTAACATCTTCCTCTTTTTCCCTCAAATTTATTGTATATGCCATGTAAAACATCAGTAAAATTATTTTATGATTAAGAAGGAAAACAAGGCAGGGCAAAATATTCCTATGGCTTTACTATACATAACCAGAAATCTACAGGAGTTATTGTGGGGAACATATGCATTGCAAAATTTCTTGCAGAGTTGAAGAGAGATTCTTCAGTCATGCCTCCACCCTGGCAAGGAAGCATAAAGTCTCAAGTGATTCTTTATTAAGTATTAAACAATATTTGTGTAATCTCTCGTAATAGCTGTTTGGTAGTCTTATATAAGTTGGTAATTTAGCACTGAACCGGGGAGCAGCAGAAGACCAACCAATAAATGAATAAATAAGTCCAGATTGCGATCAGTGTTAGGAAGCAAATACTCTAGGTGCTAGTCTACAAACTCACTGCTTTAAACAGGACAGTCAGAGAAAGCTTCTCTGAGCAGAAACCCTAAGATTTATAAGGATACTGCTGTATGATGGGAAATGGAAGAAACAACCCAGGGGGAGAGTGTAGCATGAGAAGGGGAACTGGCTAAACTTCATGCCGAAAGGAAGAGGAAGCAATGGGCAATGGCTAGTGAGAAAGAGTGGAGTGACCAATATGGTTGGAGGTACACCAGGAGAGGTATTTTCACAAATCTAAAATTTAAAAGATAGCATAAAAAGAGAGAGGAGAGAAAGCAGGGAGGGAGGGAGGAGAGTAGGCTTTGAGAAGGAGGGAGGTGTCAAATGTACTGAAAGCATTTGGACATATAGTATAAAAGGATGAGGACATGATCATAGTGTTAGGCAATATGAAGGCCACTGGTGCCTTTAACAAAAGCATTTTTCTGTTGGGAGGTGAGCAGGTAGAAGCTGCATTGAAGAGGTTTGTAATGATAATAATCATAGAACAAAGGAAGACAGATTTGCTGCTTTGAGCATCAGGGAATTGTGTCATTACCTTGGAGAAATATGGGATAAGGAACGGGTTTCTGTTTTATTACATTTTGTATAATATGTCAGAAACAAGAGCATGTTTGTAGATGACAGAAGAATCCAGAATAAAGAAAGAATGTGACAATTCAGGAAAAAGGAATAATCACTACAAAAGCCTCTACCTTGAGAAGGTAGAGGGCATAGGATTCAGGTGAAGGGCCGGCCTCAGGTAGGATCCTGTCACTTCCTCCAGTGTGGCAGCTGAGATTACAAGTGCAGGCCCACTGCTGTTGGGAAGTGGTGAGCGTTTCTCTCCAATCGCTCCTGTTTTCTCAGGGGAATATCAAGGAATATCATGAAAAGAGTTGGTGCTGGTCCTTGTGGAGGTTATTGTAGGAAGAGGAGAGAGAAGGTACACTTGTGGAGGGTGCACATTGTTTGTCTACTTGTTTGGTTGGCGGGGGGATGTTGCCAGGAAAGTAGGAGGAGGGAAAATGAAGAGATGCGTTTGAGGAGGGAGAGTTAATAGCTTTGAGTAAGCTGGGTAAGGAAGGTGAACGGTGAGGAATGCCGTTGGGGTCAGTGGACAGGAGGCCTCCTTGAGGCTGAAGGCTGTGGATGCTGGGGCATTGGAAGGAGGGAGCTGTTAGGACTGGATCGGGTGCTGCCCGTGGTGAGAGTGGGGGATGCAAGAAATGGACATCGTGGAACGGCTTGTCTTTCCCGAGGCCCAGGGCACGACCACAGGTAGAAGAGACGTAGGTGGGCAGGAGATCCCCTGAAGATTAGAGAGGCCCTGGTCGTGGCCTGGTCAGTCTAGGGAGTGCTGAGTTTACCAGGAAGGATCAGCAGAGTGAGGCCCTTAACAAACAACTCAGAAAACTGTCAAAATAGTTTCTTCAAAGTGGAATCATTTTTTTTTTTTCAGACGGAGTCTCACTCTGTCACCCAGGCTGGAGTGCAGTGGCGTGATCTTGTCTCACTGCAACCTCCACCTCCCAGGTTCAAGTGATCCTCGTGTCTCAGCCTCCCAAGTATCTGGGACTACAGGCACGAGCCACCACGCCAGGCTAATTTTTTGTATTTTTAGTAGGGACAGGGTTTCACCATTTTGGCCAGGCTGGTCTCCAACTCCTGACCTCAGGTGATCCTCTCACCTTGGCCTTCCAAAGTGCTGGGATTACAGGCGTGAACTACCATGCCCGGTCAAGAAACCTTTGGTTGTAAGGTTTCTGGATTTTCTGGACACCTATATCCAGGATGAGAAACATTGTCACATTTCAAAATTTAAGATGGGAAGTGATTGCAGTCTGGACCTGACCTGCCAATCTGATCAGTGTCCAAAGATGGCAGTGAGAAATTGGTCTGATGTGATTAACAACGAATTTGTCCACACCAGCCTCCTGTGAACCTAGCTTCCTTCTTGTCTATGAACATAATGTTTATGTGACCTTCAGTCTCTCCCCTACAGTTGCAGTCACCCCATTCTCCTGTAAATTATACAGCCTCCTTTGATGCCACTTGTGGATATCTCACTGAGGAGTATTTACTTCATGACTTCTGAAACCAACCACAGAGTGAGTCATAATTAATCACAGAATGAGAGTGCTGCCCATCTTGTTCTCAAATATTGGAGTCTAGCTCCCCTCAGACCAGATCAACACTCATAATAATCCAGGACACTATGAGTTTTGAAGCCTGGTAGACATGCAGACATATTTTCAAAGCCTAGAGAAACTGTCTTCTCAAGACTCAATAGAAATCATAATCAATAAAATGATTCCAATGCCCTCCTTGGAGAGAATCTGTGCATCTTAGTGATGTGTTTAAAGTGTCTGGCTCCCAATCACCCTTTAAGAAGGATTTCGTGAGCTATGTTCTAGGTGTAGAGGATACAACAGGTAACAAAACTGAAGGAGACTCTGACACAATAGAAGTTATCAGTAAATACGTAGCATATCACAGGGCGGCAAGTGCTAGGTAGAAAGTTAAGACAGGAGCTGGGCGCGGTGGCTCATGCCTGTAATCCCAGCACTTTGGGAGGCCGAGGCTGGTGGATCGCCTGAGGTCAGGAGTTCGAGACCAGCCTGGCCAATATGGTGAAACCCCGTCTCTACTAAAATACAAAAGATTGGCTGGGCATGGTGGTGGGCGCTTGTAATCCCAGCTGCTAGGGAGACTGAGGCAGGAGAACCACTTGAACCCTGGAGACGGGGGTTGCGGTGAGTCGAGATTGCGCCGTTGCACTCAAGCCTGGGTGACAAGAGCGAAACTCCATCTTAGAAAAAAAAAAAGTTAAGACAGGGTCAGGTAAATGGGTAAGTGGGCAGGATGTTGTTATTTTATTCAGGGTGTGTGGGGAAGGCACCCCTGGAGAGGTGATGTCTGAGCAGAGACCTGGAGGCAGTGAGGAGCAGGCCTTGCAATTACCTGAGGGAAGAGCATTCCAGGCAGAAGGAACAGCAAGTGCAACAGCCCTGGAGCAGGGGAAGCACTTGGTGGGTCCGGGATCTCAAGGATGTGTGATGGTAAAGAAAGGCTCATCCCAGGTTTTGACATGTGGCACTCATTGACAGGTGCCTGGTGTCCCCATCTCTATTTCTCCCACAACCTGAGAGGGAGGTGGGGTTCTCCCACATCACAGATGAAGGACCTGAGGCTCAGAGAAGTGCCCTGAGCCTACTCTCCTGCTCACACCTGGAATTCCTAAAAGAGGGATGACCTCCTATTGTGCCACGGGAGACACAGGGCTTGAGCACCACAGCTGGAGGGAAGGTGCCATCCACACTGAATGTCAGCCAGCCAGCCAGTAGAAATTATTAATGATAATACGGGAACCATGGCCGGCACGACATTTCTACTTCCAATGGGAAGGCAGGACTTTAGGAATGAGAAAGGAACTGGAGTGGAAGAGAGAGGCAGAAAGGGGAAGGTGGGGGACAGTGAGGAAAAACACACTGATTGAGAAGAGACCCTGGGGACTTCTGGGATGGTGATCGACCTTGAACTATGTGGTTGTTACATGAATGTACAGCTTATTGTCATTAAAACATAGACTTATGTTTTATACACTCTCGGGCACAGACACACACAAAAACCCTCACAAGTGAAGCAGAGTGCAGTGAGAAGTGAGAGTAGCGTGAGTGTCGCTGACTCCTGCACACAGGCTCGCAGCGCCCAAGCCTCCTGGTGTGGACCACGCAGTGTAGGCGGCCTCCTTCCTGCAGAACCTCCCCTGGGCTCCAGGTCTTGCTTTCTACCCTGGAGGCTCAGAGGCTCCCTCAGGCCTGTTTGTGGAGATTGTCTGGTGGGAAATCCTCTATCCTGTGCTCCTGATGCCAGCCATGGAGCAGGAACACCGCCTCTCAGGGGATGGACAGGACCTGCCCATTTTGTCCTCAGATGTTGGGGTCCATCTCCCCTCAGGCCTCATTCACACCCACAATAGCCCAGGACACGTGGGCTTTGGGGCCTGGCAGGTTTTATAAAAACCTGGAACCCCAAGCCCTGGTGGTGTGACCTTGGGCAAGTCACCTGTCCTTGACCAGCCTCAGTTCTCCATTCATAAAGGAGGCTAATGCCCACCAAGCAGGGTAGGTATGGGTTTTGGGGAAAACGTGTGTACTGCCCTCCTCCCGAGCCCATGTTAGACGGGTCTAGTAGTCAAGGCAGGGTAGGAGCAGGGGCTGGAGTGACACTGGCAGGGACTAAATTGCCCCGGATCACACGGTGGGCAAGTGGCTTCAGCTCTCTCTGCCTCCCTTTGCTCGTCTGTCATCAGGGTGCTAACTTTCCCTCCTCACAGGGTTATGTGAAGGAGAGGTGAGACAACTGGTCAGTCACCGAGAGCAGTGCCGGGCACAGGGCAAGGCTGAGTACAGGCCCACTGTCATCTCCCTGGCTGGAATAGGTTCTAGCGATAATGACATGGATGTGTTTGGGGGGCCACTATTCTGCCTACCACATACCCTCTTCCTTGGCAAGCCTTGATGGTAACTGTCATTGTTCCCATACTGGGGCCACAGAGGTAGACAGATGGACCTTAGCCTCCAAGAGAGTGAGTGCCCACCCTGTAGAGGAGAACAGCATGTCGCAGGCAGTTCACAGAGTGATGCCTTTTTTATCACTATTGTGATGGTTAGTTTTAGGTGTCTCCTTGACGGGGTTAGGAAAAACCCAAATAGCTGGCAAACCATTATCTCTGGGTGTGTCTGTGAGGGTGTTTCCTGAAGAGACTGGCCTTTGAATCAGTGAACTGTGGGTGGGCATTGTCTGATCCCTTGAGGGCACAGGTACAACAAGAAGGCGGAGGAAAGGGGAATTTGCTATCTTCTGGAGTTGGGACACCCCATCTTCTCCTGCCTTTGGACATAAGAACTCCAGGTTTTCAAGCCTTCAGACTCCACGAATTATGCCTCTAGCTCTGCTGGTTCTTGGGCCTTTAGACTCAGACTGAATCACACCATCCACCTTGACTCTCCAGCTTGTAGACGGAGATGGCGGGACTTCTCAGCCTCCACAGTCACGTGAGCCAATTCCCATAACAAGTCTCCTCTTATATATCTATTGCTAGATATCCTATTGGTTCTATTTCTCTGGAGAACTCTGACTAATACAACCATCCATACGAATACTATCAGCATTCACCTCACCGTGATTCTGTACCAGACACTGGCTGACCACCTAACATGAATCATGCTTTTCTCACCCAACTCCGTGACTGTCAACTCTACTGCTATCACCCATTCACAGGTGAGAGCCTTCTGTAATCAGCCCCATCTCTGAGCACAGTCCTTTGCAGAGGTTTTCCTGGTTCTCCTCTTCCTCCTCCTCCTCCTTGTGACCAGGGCTAGCATCTTTTTTCTTTTTTTCTTTTTTTTTTTTGAGACAGTCTCACTCTGTTGCCTACTCTGGAGTGTAGTGGTGTGATCTCGGTTCAAACCTGCACCTCCTGGGTTCAAGTGATTCTCCTGCCTCAGTCTCCTGAGTAGCTGACATTACAGGCATGTGCTACCACACCTGGCTAATTTTTGTATTTTTAATAAAGAGAGGGTTTTGCCATGATGGCCGGGCTGGTGTTGAACTCCTGACCTCAAGTGATCCACCCCTCCTTGGCTTCCCAAAGTGCTGGGATTACAGGCATGAGCTACCAAGCTTGGCCAGAGCCAGCATCTTAGTCTCACAGTGGCCCCTGCTCTCTAGGTCCTCAGCCCTTAGCCCTGCTGTCACCCACCCACATCCTACAACTCCTCCACTTCCTCTTCTCAGTGTCTGTTGTCCAGGGTGAGACCAAGTCCAAACCTGAGCTTCCTGCTAAGTCAAAGTGACCTTTTCCTTTCAGTCAGGGAAGCCTGACTGAAGCCTGTGGTCCCACGGTAAGGTCTTGGTGTCTCTAGGCACAGTGCATCCATGTTGTAGTGATACCCACCTTTGCCAGCAGGGGGCATCTCATCTCCAAGACTGGGAAAACCTCAGAGAAGACAGAGGAACAGTCTTAAACATTCACTCCTGGCCAGGCTCAGGCCTGTAATCCTAGCACTTTGGGAGGCCGAAGTGGGTGGATTACGAGGTCAGAAGATCGAGATCACCCTGGCCAACACTGTGAAGCCTCATCTCTACTAAAAATTTAAAAAAAAAAAAAAAACGTAGCCAGTCGTGGTGGCCTTTAATCCCAGCTACTCGGGAGGCTGAGGCAGGAGAATCACTTGAACCCAGGAGGTGGAGGTTGCAGTGAGCTGAGATCGCACCACTGCACTCCAGCCTGGGTGACAGAGTGAGACTCTGTTTCAAAACAAACAAACAAACAAACAAAAACATTCATGCCTGGTGGGGTCACAGGCCTCAGGATGCTGCTACTGCAGCCCCTCCCAGCCTTCCAGAAAGAATCTCTCCTGGCAGCTATGATGTTAACCTTATAATTGCAATGAGAGCCAAAAAAAAAAAAAAAAAGGAATTAAAAGTGGCTTTTTAATTTATGGCTGTTGCATCCAGATATATAATAAAAGTGATGTGAAATGTTATGTAATTATAATGTCATAAATGCTAGAGGGACCATCCCCTTCAGGGAAAGCTGGACAGGAAAAAGATTTTAATGGGATACAACTTTCTTGCTTTTTGACTCAGGTGAGGATATTGGAATTTAAAGTCAAATTTAGCTTTGAATGTTACAAAGAAAACAAATCTCCGTAACAGGATTTTTGCTCTGATGGTTGCCTTTGGAACAAGGAAGGCAACATGAAAAGATAGGCAATGTCCAGGTGGAGGTGCACTTTTAGAGTTTTTGAAGTGGTTTTCAATTGTTAATGAACTCTAATGAAATCAGATATCTGACCCTTAGAGAGTGATGATTTGTCAGCCAGATGTGCACATTTTTGAGTGGGTCCATTAAATTCTAAGGCTGACAAGAAAATTGGGCTTAGGATAGTTTTGCTTGTTACTTCGGCTTGGAACAAGGCTGTCTGGTTTTCAGCTTCTTCTTTTTGCTGCTGCCAAAGAAAAGTCTCTTTGTTTTGTTTTGTTTTTTCATGTGCTGAATTCATAGATCCTAATAGCCTGGACCTCACTGTAAGCTGAAATTGATATTGATATTGTCTGCTATGGGCTATTTCAGCCTCAGTAGGAGCTGTGCAGAACCTGAAGCAGGCACAGGTTCAATACACAGGACTCTGACTCTGTAACTTTTACAGAATTAAAATTTTTTATTTATTTTTTTTAATCTTTTGATAGAGATGGGGTCTGCCTATGTTGCCCAGGTTGGTCTCAAACTGCTGTGCTCAAGAGATCCTCTTGCTTCGGCCTCCCAAAATGCTGGGATTACAGGCATGAGCCACCATGTGTGGCTGACTTTTACAGATTTAAGAAACCCCTCTGTAAGGACTTCAACAATAGAAACATCAAGGATGCTTGCTGGGCCATCTGGGTCACTTGCAGTTGCCCATGGAAAAGGGCTTATTCTCTGATGGGACCATTTACAATCTAGGGGCTTATCAGCTCTATTTCTGATGCAAAGACTAATTACATTCCTCATTTGTTATTCCTGCCAAAACTCAAGGGAAGGGGAGAATATATCACAGAGAGTGACTCCTCCATGCACTCCTGACAGATCAGTCTCTAGATCTCCTCTAGGGAATATGTCACTGGTATTGACTTGGGGTTCCCCTTTCTTTTTTGTTTTCTCCTTCCTCCTTCCTCCTCTTTCTTTCTTTCTTTCTTTCTTTCTTTCTTTCTTTCTTTCTTTCTTTCTTTCTTTCTTCTTTCTTTCTTTCTTCTTTCTTTCTTTCCTCTTTCCTTCCTTCCTTCCTTCCTTCCTTCCTTCCTTCCTTCTCCTTCTCCTTCTCCTTCTCCTTCTTCTTTTGACAGGGCCTCACTCTGTCACCCAGGCTGGAGTGCAGTGGTGCAATAGTAGTTCACTGTGGTGTCCACCACCCTCTCAAGTGATCCTCCCACCTCAGCCTCCCAAGTAGCTGGGACTACAGGCACAAACCGCCATGCCCAGCTGGTGTGTGTGTGTGTGTGTGTGTGTGTGTGTGTGTGGAGAGACGGAGTCTCACTATGTTGGTCAGGCTGGTCTCAAACTCCTGGCCGCAAGGGATCATCCTGCCTTGGCCTCCCAAAGTGCTGGGATTACAGGAATGAGCCACTGCGTCAGGACAGGTTCCACTTTCTAGACTAATTGTAGTTTGCAAGTGTTGTGGCTCAGAAAACAATATCCCAGAATGGAGGCCTCAGAAGCAGCCTCAGAAGTAAAAGTTTTTCTGTGACCTTATCCTGCCCTCTTATCTCTCAGTCCCATTCTCCCTTGAGGCTAGCCATAGAAACTAGGATCCCTCTTCCCCAAAGTGGGTCTTAGAAACCAGAAGTCCTTTTCTCCCAAGCTAGTCATCAAGCCTAAAAATATGATTCTAATTTTCCCTCTGTTTTTCTGTGTAAAAAACAGGCCATAAAGAAATTACCTGTCCTACCTTGTTCAACTGTAAGTCATAAGACACCCATTCCAGCGAGGGTCCTGCCCCCCATACCCAGAGGGAAGGAATGCTGCTCAGAAAGGCCTAGAAGAATCCAGACAGACGGGTCTTGCTGGGTTTCCCCACTCAATCTATTTGCATTAAATCATACCCTTTTTCTCCAATCATATTTTTGCCTGGCTGTCCATACTTTGTTGAACCTAAGCATGAAAATGGACAATGTCCCCTATATCTTTGGATCTTAATTCTGAAGGCTCCCATACATACATATTAAATAAATTTGTATGCCTTTTCTCCTATTAATCTGCCTCATGTCAGGGATTTCCAGTGAACCTTTAAAGGGCCAAGGCCCATGGCCCCTACATAACAAAGGACTAATAGCCTGGCTCTGCTTCCCTAACTTTTCTCCTGGTGCACACACCTTGGTAAGGCACTTTGATCATTCAATACAGCTGTCACCAGCAAAGCACTGAACTTTTCCAGCCTGCTCACTAAATAAATGATAGAGACAAAAGGGATAAGAAATTATGCAAACCCATTTAAATTTGTTTTAAAATGTGAATTTTCATCCCAATCAATTTCAGAACATGATGAGTATTACTGGTTGTTTATTAAATTGTTTTTTCTGGGCTGGGCACAGTGGCTCATACCTGTAATTCTACTGCTTTGGGAGCTGAGGCATGAGGATCCCTCGAGCCCAGGAGATAGAGACTACAGAGAGCCATGATTGCACCACAGCACTCCAGCCTGGGCGATGAAGCAAGACCCTGTCTCAAAAAAAAAAAAAAAAAAAAAACCTCTATGAAAATTATTTTGTTCTGCTTGCATATGACCATTTCAGACAAAAGGTCTAGAGGAGAATCAATGATTTTAAAAGAAATGGAAAGTTTTGATTACAGAATGGCACACACTGATTTTCTAACAATGAAGAAAACACGAAACCTGACACCTGGAAAGAGTCAAGCCAGAGAGAGGGGACGTTAATGATCTCTGTTTTTCAAAACGGTTCCTGAAAACTTTCCCTTTTTCCTGAAAAAATGCTCCCCATTCAGCCATCCCAAGCTACTGCAAGTATATTGAAATCACACTGACTGCTGAGCACACAATCACATCTGACAGAGCTGCAACTAGGGAAGGGACAGCAGGGGCAACCCAGCTCCTGAACATCCCACGCAGAACACCTACAGATGTCATCCAGGTTTGTAAAGAGGAAGAACTGGTGTCAATGGTTAACAGAACCTGGACTGACTGCCTTCTGTCAGTCCCTCTGAAACCAAGGACACAAATGACTTGTTTGGAATGCACAGGGAACCCTAGAGGGAAAGGTCCCACAGTGGGAGGCCACCCTGGGGGCCTTTGCAAGTTCCTGCCTGACTAATGTATGTCCTGCTGGGGGTGCACTTAAAATGGTAAATGTTAGGTTTCCAGGGATATAATCATGTACTTGCATGTGCCCCCTAATTATCCTGATACTGACTTAGCTATGAAAGGCCTTCACATCAGCTTCAGCTTACTGGCCAGAGCTATGCTGAGCCTGAATTTGTGGCTTGGGTTGGGCAAAAAAGGTTCATGCAAAAATTTAAGTAGGAAGTCAGCTGCCTTTCTAAGATAAACCTTCATGGTTACTGGGATTTGTATTAATTGGCTGTGATGGTAAACTTGATTTGTCAACTTGACTGGGCCAGAGTAAACAGGTATTTGTTCAACACCAGACTAGGTATCTCTGTGCAGGTAATTTTAAATGAGACTAACATTAAAATCAGTAGACTTTGAGTAAAGCAAATTACACTCCATGATGTGGGTGGGCCTCATCCAATAACTTCAAGGCCTTAAAGAGAAAAAAGACTGGGTTTCCCCCAGTGAAGAAAATATTCTGCCTGCAGACTGTCTGTGAATATGAGCTACCTTACCTGGGTCTCCAGAATGATATCCTGCCCTACATAATTTGGATTTGCCAGCCCCCACAGTTGCATGCGCCAGTTCCTCAACATCAATTTAAACAATCTCTCTCTCTCTGTCTTTCTCTCTCTCTCTTTCTACACACACACACACACACACACACACACACACACACACAGAGGAGCCCGAACCAATAGGGTGCTTACATCTGGGACCCTTAAAGGGCATAACAGAGATCAGTACTGCAGGTTGGTCTCACTCTGCTGCATGGGTTCTAAGGCAGAGTGCTGTGGTGTTCCCGTCCCACCCTCTACAGACTGACATCCATGTGGCTTATCACTGTGATGCAGGGTTTGGCCATCCAACCATTCAGAAATCACTACAATTCCACAAGGGTTCTCTGCTCTCCCTCTGCCTGTCATGTACTCTGTTCTATCCTGAAGGCACAGCGATCTACTGGATATGATTCCAACCTTCCAGGAAGGACCTGAAAACCTGGTGAGGGAGATACACCTGCAAAGAGAAGTTCAGTGAAATCAACAGGCATAGCTGGTGTGTTCACCAACTCATGAGAGATCACACTATCAACATCTCCCACTTGATTTTCCCCATCAATTAACAGCTTATCCTGGAAACAATCCCTTTGGTAGGTAAGTTGGATTCCCGTCATTGTTTCCCCAAGGCATGCGGAGCTACAAAGCAAACTGATACTGGTATGTTGTGTGAGAGTGGAATCCAAGAATGGAATGCTCTGCAGTGATGTGATTGCCAAAGCAGTCAATAAGTCTTCGTAAATTCCCAGATGAAGTACCATTTACAAGCCTCTCTCAGTTTACAGGGAGTGACATGTATGGAAAATCCAGTTTATTTAAGACTCTGGAAAAAGTCATTTGCCTCACTGTAACACTCAGTCCCCAAATGCCAGTAGCCCCTGCCAATCATTCCAACAATCAAAGCTGCCCTCCAAAATGCCCCAAAGTGGGCAATGATATTCTGGCCACCACTTTAGGATTCATAAGAAATACCCTCAAAACTCTTATTTACATCAAAAGGATAGGAATGTTGCAGTCGGTACAGAGGAAATAACACGGCACCATGAAGCAGAGCGCAATATTCCTGAGAAAGGATTGTGGGCACCTTCCTCCTCTGTGTTGCTTTCTGTGATTAAAAAAAAAAAAAAGTGGTTCAGGGCCAGCTGGGGTGTGCAGTGAAGCTTCATTTCAAAGGTCAACCACTGCCATGGGACATTGATGCTCAGGATGATTCTGTGGTAGTCATAACTCTGGTATCCTGAGACTAGTGTCCTTCTCCTAGGCAAGGGCAGCCCCAGGCTGGGGCACAGGAGAAAAGGCCCAGACTAGGTTGTCAGTCTGCCAGGGACAGCTGTTTGTTGTGGGATCACAGATGAGATCAGGAGAAGTACAGCTGAAAGGAGAAGAGGGGAGACCATCTCACACTGTCCAATATCACACTGTCCTGATTACCATAGTTATCATACACATCTTGAAATCAGGTAATAAGAGTCTTCCAATATTCTTTGTCCTTTATAAAATTGTTAGGCTATTATAGTCCCTTTTCTTTTCCATATAAATTTTAAAGTCAGCTTGCCAATTTCTATTATAGAAACACAAGGCTGCAAGGATTTTGATTGGGTTTACATCGAATGTATAGATTATTTGAGAGAAACTTATATATTAATAATCTTGAGTCTTGCAATCCATTAACGTGGTATATCTCTCCATTTATTTCAGCTTGCATTAATATTTCTCAGCAATGCTTCTCAATACAGGTCTTGCACACATTTTGTTAAATTTTACCACTAAATATTTCATGGGGTTTTGGTGCTGTATTAAGTGATAGTGATTTTTAATTTTCAATTGTCTGTTGCCGGTATATAAAAACAGCATTGACTTTTGCATATTTATCTTGAATATGTTACTTTGCTAAACTCACATTTATGTTCAAGTCATGGAATAAATTCCATTTGGCTATGATGTAAATTTTTTATATATTGCTAGTTTTTATATATTGGTAGTTTTTATATATTGCTAATTTTTATTACACATTTTGTGTCTATGTTCATAAGTTATATTGGTCTGTCATGTTATTTTCTCATAATGTTTGCTTTTGATATCAGGTTGACGCCAGCTCTGTAAAGTGCTTTGGAAAGTGTGATCTCTCACCAATTTTCATGAAGAGTTTGTGTAGAATTGACATTAATTTTTTTTCCATCTCCCTTTCCTGGTATGGAATTATTTCTTCCACAAACGTTTGGCGGAACACTTGGCAGAATTAGCCAATGAAGTCACCAGAAACTTGAAGTTTATTTGAGAAAAATCTTTGTTTTATTTATTTGTTGTTTTTAGTGAATTCCTTTTATTTTTATATAGATATATATGTCATCTATTTATTTTTGAATAAGTTTTGTTAGCTAGGGTCCTTTGAGGAACTTTCCCATTACATTAAAAAATACGTTTTTTGATAATATTTTTCATAATGTATCATGCATTTAATATCTGAAGGATCTGTATTGATGTGTCCTCTAGTATTCTCTTTCACTCTATCATCAGTCTGGGAAAAGGTTTATTAATTTTTCTGATCTTTTCAACTAAACAACTTCTGGTTTCACTGATTTTTTTCCAATTGAAGTTCTCATTTCTATTTAATTTATTTCTCCTCATATCTTTATTAATTTTTCCTTCTTCTTGCTTTGGGTACATTTTATTTCTCTAGTTTCCTAATGTGGAAGCTTAGATAGTTGATTTGGAACTTTTCTTCCTTTTTGGTGTAAGTACTTCATGCTATAAGTTTCCCTCTATGCACTGTTTTAGTTTCATCTTGCAAGTTTTGATATTTTGTGTTTTCATCTTTAAATTTTCCTTGTAATTTCTTCTTTGAGCTCTGAATTACTTAAAAGTATTGTTTAATTTCTAATATTTCATGGATTCCACATATCTTTCTATAAATAATTTCTATTTCAAATATTTTGTGGTCACTGAACATGTTTTGTAAGATTTAATTCCTTCTGAATTTGTTGAGATTTGGTTTTTGGCCCAGAATATCATCTATCTTGGTGAACATTCCATTTACACTTGAGAAGAGCAGGTATTCTGCTGTTGTTCTAAAAATATCAATTAGGCCAAGCTGGTGGATAGTGCTCTCTCTATATATAGATATTATATATATATGTATCTATGTCTATATATATCTATATACATGTATACACATTATTAGGCTTTTTCTCATTTTTAGGGCTAAAGTGACTTTCTGTTGAGGCTTTCTGCATCTTATGTGGAGGTAGAGCTCTCCATTGTCAATATTTTGACTACTGGTACAAAAATATAGTATTCAAATATTTGAATTAAAATATAATCCAGGGACGAGCTGAGTATGGCTTGCAAGCTAACTCCAGCTCATGGCTTCTTCTTTTTTTTTTTCCTTTATTTATTTATTTCTTATTATTATACTTTAAGTTTTAGGGTACATGTGCACAATGTGCAGGTTAGTTACATATGTATACATGTGCCATGCTGGTGCGCTGCACCCAGTAACTCATCATCTAACATTAGGTATATCTCCCAATGCTATCCCTCCCCCCTCCCCCCACCCCACAACAGTCCCCAGAGTGTGATGTTCCCCTTCCTGTGTCGATGTGTGCTCATGGCTTATTTCTGCACAGCCTTGAAGATAAGGATTTTTTTTTACATTTTAAAGTATTATTTAAATATATATATATATATCTCTCTTGAATTTTTGTTTCTACCAATTGCTAGGAGGAATGTTGAAGTCTTTAATTATAACTGCAGATGTGTCTATTTCTTCTTTCTGATGTATCAGTTTTTCTCTCATATATTTTGAAGTTGCATACATATTCATGGTTTTATGCCTTCTCAATAAATGCACCTCTCTATGATTGTTGTGTGATGCCCCACTTCATTCCTTGTAATACTCTCCACTATAAAGTATGCTTTGTGAGGTCTTAATTTAGTACCTCTAGTTTTTATGTGATTCATATTTGCAAGGTCCATCCTTTACTTTTAACTTATTTGTTTCTAACTTGGGTTCTTTTTAACAGTATATAATTTGTTCTTGCTTTTTTTTATCCAGTCTTATAAACTCTTTTTTTTTTTGAGACAGGATCTCATTCTGTCTGTGAACGTGGATTCCACTTGTGTCTGAGACTTCCAGGGATTCCAGCTCTCCCAATTGCCTGTGTTTGGCCTTTATGAATGTGTTACATTTTCAGTTGTTTCCTTCTTACCCACTTTTATGGCTGTCATTTCTTCCATACATGCTGTGCCAGAGGTGACGCAGTTTGTGTGTCTCATCTCTCCTCAGAATGACTTGTCACCCTTTTATATCATGGAACATATATCATGGGAATGTGGCTGACTTGTTAGCTCTCTGATGATCTAATAAAAAACTGTAATGTCATACATTATTAGGCTTTTTCTCATTGTTAGGGGTAAAGTGACTTTCTGTTGAGGCTTTCTGCATCTTATGTGGAGGTAGAGCTCTCCTTTGTCAATATTTTGACTACTGGTACAAAAATACAGTATTCAAATATTTGAATTAAAATATAATCCAAGGACAAGCTGAGTATGGCGTGCAAGCTAAATCCAGCCCATGGCTTATTTCTGCACAGCCTTGGAGATAAGGATTTTTTTTACACTTTAAAGTATTATTTTTTAAAAACACAACAATATGCCACAGAAACGATGTGGCCCATAAAAACTGAAGTATTTGCTACCAGGCTCTTTAAAGAAAAATTTGGTGACCCTGCATTAATCTAATATCTATTATTCTGCTTTATATTATTGCATACATTTTCACCCATTTATTTATTTACTCACATATTGAAAGGTATGGATTACTTTTTGATCTTACCCTATCCCCTCAATAAAGCATCCAGCTTTATGATGCCATGGTCTCAATCTGGGAAACTTGGCCCAGGGCTCAGGTGAATACACAAACATATATCTAAGGTAGGAGACCGGCAGGACTTGTTTCTGGCTATAACCCTGCTGACTAAAACAGGATCTGAATTTGGAGGCTGAGGTGGGAGGATCACTTCAGGTCAGGAATTCGAGACCAGCCTGGCCAACACGGTGAAAACCCATCTCTACTAAAAATACAAAAATTAGCCAGGCATGGTGGCATGCACCTATAATCCCAGCTACTGGAGGCTGAGGCATGATAATCGCTTGAACCCATGAGGTAGAGGTTGCAGTGAGCCAAAATCGCACCGCTGCACTCCAGCCTGTGTGACAGAGTGAGACTCTGTCTAGAAAAATTTTTAAAAATAAAATAAAACAGGATCTGATTCAGACAGGATAAAGTGAAGAAACTGGCAGAAACTAGCAGATGGCCACGAGAGTGATCCCTGGCTGCCCTCCTTGCTTATTAGCATGGGACACTCCCACCCAGCAGCATCATAGTTTACAAATGCCTTGGCAAGAACCCAGAAGTTACAACAGCTTGCCATTGCAATGGGCTGGAAGTTACCAGCCCTTCCCTAAAGAGTTCGAAATAACCTGCCCCCACCCCTAAATTTGCATTAACCCGCCCTTAATATGCATGTAATTGAAAGTGGGTATAAGTGAGTAGAAATACAGTTGCTAAGACCCCATAGGTTGCTGACTCTTGGTTTACTGCCTATGAGTTAGCCCTGCTCTGTAAGCAGCAGTACCATTCAATAAAAGACTGCTGTCTAATACCGCTAGCTTACCTTTGAATTCTTTCCTGGGTGAAGTCAAGAATCATCCTAGACTAAGCCACAATATTGAGGCTCACTTGTCCTGCAGCAATTCTATATCTTGGCTGTTGTGAATAATGCTTCATAAACATGGGAGTGCAGATATCTTTTCAACATACTGATTTCATGTCTTTTGGATATATATCCAGTAGTGGGCTAGCAATTTTGAGGGGGAACCTCCATATTCTTTTCCCTTATGGCTATATTAATAGCCAGCAATAATGTACAAGCGTTCCATTTTCTCACCAGAACTTTCATCCTTTTGATAATAGGCACTCTAACGGGTGTGAGATGAGATCTCATTGGTGGTCTTCATTTGGATTTCCCTGATGATTAGTGATGTTGAGCATTTTTTCATATACCTCTTGGCCCTTTGTATATCTTCTTCTGAGAAATATCTATGCAGATCTTTTGCCTTGTTTTGTCCTGCTTTTGTTTTGAAACAAGGTCTCTCTATGTCATATGATCAAGGCTAACCGCAGTTTCGACCTTCTAAACTCAAGTGATCTTCCCACCTCAGCCTCCTGAGTAGCTGGGACTACAGGAACGCACCTTTGCTATTAAAAACAGCAAAGTAAAAAGGTAATTTTCACTTTTTTGGGGAGAAAGTTTCTCACAATTGTTAACTGCTTGGAGTTGCATAATGTAGCCAATGCCAGTTTTATAATGTTTTTATTCCAATTTTAATTTTAGAAATTTCTTTTAAATGTGCTATTCAATGAGTATAAGGTAGAAAAAAATAAGAGGGAACTTCATTCATCTCTTAGCTCAGTGCCCACTAAGACACGTGCCACAGGTTTTTGGTTCCTTCAGGTTGTTATAATAGTTAAACCAGAGAACCCATTAGTAGAAGAATCAATGTCATTGATGCTGCTTTCACAGAAAAGGGACTGGCTCCAGAGTCATGAGAGTGGAGAAGACTGGGAGTTAGTAAAGGAGCCAACCTATGTAAGTTTTGCACAAAAAGAGTTATATAAAAATAGCCAACTTCTGAACCCCATGTACATAATGATGGATGAGAAAATATAAATATATTTGGAAGAGGCTAAGGCAAATTTACAGATGACAGACTCCTAAGTGGCTACTCTAAAAAGCAGAGATATCCTTGAGCATTCAGAGTGATGAACTTTTGTTTCTTGTCTGCTGACTGAACACCATGATTCTTTGCCTTCACTGCAGTGATAAAACAAATAAAGCTAAAGATGGGATAGATGTCAGGAAATGCTATTGTAGCAAATATCATAGCCTTCTTTCTGGCACAAAAAGCTACATTCCATTAACTTTAACCAAGCAAAATCAGAATCCAAGGTCCTCTCTATCCTCCACCCACCAAATGATACCTAAAAAGGAAAATTGTCTTTACGAAGAAAATGTACTCAAGATAGCACATTACTATTTATTTCATCAAAGATTTGTGGTTGTATACTCTATAAAGAAATTTAATATTAATTTTCTTCATGTTAAATATTATTTCTTTTCTGATTAAAAAGTAGTAGACGGTTTTTATAGAAAATTATAAAATATGGAATAGCAGAATCAAAACTAACATCCACAATTTCACCACTCTGTGGTAAACAATCTGTTGCACTTCTATCCAGTCTTTTATAATTTACTCATATCTTAAATTGTACACATATATCAAAACATCACATTGTACCCCATAAATATATATATTATTTATTAATGAAACATTTCTTAAAAAAGAAAAAATAGTGAAAGTCATCAACAACTTTGAAACAATATATAAACAGAAAAATTATTCTTTACATAATATGACAGTGTAAATATTCTTTGTACACACACACAAACAAAAGTCTTGAAATGGGCCGGGCGCGGTGGCTCATGCCTGTAATCCCAACACTTTGGGAGGGTGAGGGGCGTGGATTGCTTTAGCTCAGTAGTTCGAGACCAGTCTAGGCAACATGGTGAAACCCCATCTATACAAAAATTAGCCGAGTGTGGTGGTGTGCACCTGTTGTCCCAGCTACTTGGGGAGCAGAGACAGGAGGATTAAGCCCTGGAGGTATAAGGTGCAGTGAGTCATGTCTACATGGTAAACCCCAGACTGGGCGATAAAGTGAGATCCTGTCTCGAAAAAGAAAAGAAAAAAAAAACCCTTGAAATGAAAAAAAAATTAAAGCTCAGTGGAAATAATAAAAATAAATATAAAAATAAAGTAGAAAATTAGAACCCAAACAGTTCAAATTACAAAGATATATGATCACTTACACACTTTCTAGTAATCTGAGAATGAAAAATAAACTAAAAATGACATTAAATTTTCTCAATCAAATTGGAAAACACTTAATTATTTTTGAAAAAACAAGAAATACCCAATGGATGTTTTTCATAATGATGCAGTGAAATGGGCATTTTTATAAATCACCCATTGCTGAGATTTTTTTGTTTATAGTTTTCCGTTTTGTAATTTTTCAACAAGCAACATGAAAAATTCAAGATACAAAAGAATGTTTTTAATTATGTTTAAAATAATTTGTATTAATGTAAAGACATATTTATGTTATCATGCATACATTTTAGAAACATTGGTCCACTTAAAAAGCACATAACATTCTTCCAAATATTTTCAAACTCGCATACGCTCTCTTAATATTTTATGGAACTGTCAATCTATTTCCCAACTAATCATTTGAAACCTTTTTCTTTGTTTCTAAACATAATATTAGGAGTTTTTATAATCATCATTAATTATTTCAGAATGCTACTCTACTTATGACAAATATACATTTGTACTTTCACTGACTAGCAGTATAGCAATATATTTAGCATATAAATAGATTTTTATTCAGAGTTACATCTAAAAATATTATCTATCATTGAAAGCGAATGCTCACATAATAACCACAACTCCAAGTGTTATGGCTTGCTTATAGTACTGATAATGTGTCATTGATTAGATATGATGGTCACATAAGAATGATAAGGATCACACCTAGTACAGGGATCCCGGAAATCTTGTTGGCATCAGATTTGGCTACTTGGTCTTCCTAAACATCCTAAGCTGAAAGTGAAGCTGAATAGAAGATTTAGGACAAGACTTTGTATAAAATGCGAACTTTGAATGACTGTATGCAATGAGAAATACGCTAAGAATAATTAAAGGGACACCTGATTTTAATGAGAAAGAAAACACTATATTCCCTCTGTAGTTTTGAAGTAGAAGAAACGCATGACTTAGTTCCTGGTCCCGAGAGGATGAAGTGAAGAAACCCGCATGAACCAGCAGATGGCGATAAGAGCAATCCCTAGCTGCATTCATTGCTTATCAGCATAAAACAGACTCATGACAGTTTACACGACATGGCAACATTCCAGAAGTTACCACCCCTTTCCATGGCAACCACCCAGAAGTTAGTTACTACCACTTTCCATGGCAATGACACAGAAGCTGGCACCCTTTTCCTAGAAAGTTCTAAATAACCCACCCCTCAATTTGCGTTAAACTGACTCATAATTTAAAGTGGGTATAAGTGAGTATAAATACAGTTGCCAAGAACCCATAGGTTGCTGACTCCTGGCTCACTGCCTGTGACTTAGCCCTACTTGGAAAAGAGAAGTACTGTTCAATAAAAGTATTGCTGTCTAACACCACCAGCTCACACTTGAATTCTCTCCTGGGCAAAGCCAAGAACCCCCCTGGGCTAAGCTCCAAATCTGGGCTCACCTGTCTTGCATCAGTTATAAGAGGAGAACGCTTCAAAATATTCCATGATTGCATATTTCTCAAGCTGATTTGTTAAAAATCTTTCATCTTTGTCATAGTCAATGTGTCATTTATCTAAGCATTATGGCGACATAAAAGCTCAGGTGTAACAGGAATTAGTATGATTAGAAATTTAGCAGGATTATTGCCCAATAAGATCTAACATCAAATACTGATATTTAATTGCATTGAACTCCTCCAATTACTTAAGGAAAAGTTTTTAAGAATAAATATTCGTGCTTGAAAATATCTTTGAATACATGTAAAATTGATCAACACTGAATACCACAGATGTTGCTGTCACCGGATGCCAATGAAGTACATAATAGGAACCATAAGACACAATCAATAATAAAGGGGGAAATAAAAGGGAACATATCAAAGCACCATCAGACGAGTGCAGAAGCACACACATGAACACACCCTGCAGCTGCAGAAAGACATGATAGGAAGTAAAGCCCCACAACTCATCAGCCTTCCTTCTCACCAACTCATGAGTTCACAAGTGAGTTTGCTGAGAGTCAGATACTCACAGTAAAACTGACAAATTTAAACATCACTCAGAGCTATTTCAAGCATTATGTAGAAAGCTACAGACAACAGTGAACTTGCTCTGAGCAAGTCTTAATCTATCATCCTCAACAATGGCTAAAGAAATGGCCCCTAGACATTTTGTCCAATAACCTCTAAAGTAATGACCTTCAAACTTTTTAAATTACAATTCATGGGAAATACATAGTTTGTATATAATTCAGTAGGGAAATAAATATATGTATTTGTATGTGTGTGTGCAGTCTGTTTGAATATTCTATATGCAGTGAATGCTATTTACTAATTTATTTTATCTCATTTCTTTAAAATGCTGTTTGTGGAGGACAACATTAATCTTATGAACCACTATGGATGACAAACCAGTATGGAAAAGATTAAAGCCTTTTCACAAGATATCCTCAATGGTTAGTAGGTGTTATTATAGAAGTATATGAAAATACACATGAGAACCCAATGTTGTCTTCCTCCTTGGGAATTCAGTCTTTTCAGAAAAAAATGGTCGTTTTTGTTTGTTTTTTTTTGTTTTGAGACAGGGTCTCCCTCTGTCACCCCAATCTTGGCTCACTGCAATCTCTGCCTCCCAGGTTCAAGCGATTCTCCCACCTTAGCCTGCCGAGTAGCTGGGATTACAGGACTGCGCTACCACACCTGGCCAATTTTTGTATTTTTAGTAGAGATGGGGTTTCACAATGTTGGCCAGGCTGATCTCGAACTCCTGACCTCAAGCGATCCACCCGCCTCGGCCTCCCAAATTGCTGGGATTACAGGCGTGTGCAACTGCACTTGGCCAAAAACGCGGTCTTTGATATGGGCCACAGAGGCTACCACGAAATATGTAATTACAGAGGAAATGTGTGTTCCAGCAGCAGATAACAATGTCTGTTTTGCACAGGTGAAGTGTTACTTGGACAGACAAAAAATCACATGCAAAAGGGACAGAAAGTACATGTGACCTCTTGTCCTCTTGATATCATGAGGAGGCTTTGTTTGGGCTGCAGCATAGCTGAATGTCATGAATTGCATCCATTCACGGGGACCTCCCTGTGAATGCACAGGGACCTCCATTTCCCTATTGTGCTCCCATTTTATGAGGCAAATAGGGGAGTTGCACTTAACATGGTAGGTAGTAAATAATTTGACCTCAACCAACAAGCAATCTGAAGAGCTCAGGTGACAGTGTTTACTATGGTACTCTGAAAACTGCCAGCTGCTCAGAATCTGTAGACTTTGTCCCACCCACCCACGGTCCTGTGGAAATCTAAGTTTGTTCATATTCCAGTGCTTGGAGGATGGGAAGGTCGCCCACTCACAGGTAGATGGGCTGTGTTGGCCTCAGCTCCAACTTCTCCTTTAGCAGCCCTCAGAGTTGCTAGCGTCATGTATCAGGCAAGTCTTCTTGCCTCTAAAGAGTTTCTCATACTTTCTGCTGCTTCCCGTGAGTGTCACAAGGGCTACTTCACAACTTGCTCCCATCCCAAACCAATTATGATCCTTTGAACTCATCCAGCTGGACCAAGGTCACCTGCCATGGGAATAACAGGAGGAAGCTCAAATTTGGGAGGAAGTTAAAACCTGCCCTTTGAAGCTGGAGTGTGTCCACTCAGGAATCATTAAAATCCAGGTCCTTGTGAAGCACATCCATCCAGCCATCTGATGGCATGACTTTGACCATTTGCTAATTAGATGCTCACAGAAAATCTAAACCCAGATGTCACTATCTCTCATTCTTTGAACATTTATGAGTGCACTATACTAAAAACCAGAGTTAATAATGGAAAAATGAAAGTAAAATTTAGTAATGACAATGTCCTTGCCAATAAAAAATGAAAAAGATAACAGATAAACTAAATAATAGTTTATGACAGCCCTCACTCCTTAAATAAACTTTGAGAACTACAATGACTACTCAAGCCACTTTTTGGAGAGAGAGATTGAGGAATCTCTTTTTTCCTACTCAGGGTATTTCCTTAAAAGGAGTGCAGCTGTGGCCAGGCACGGTGGCTCACACCTGTAATCCCAGCACTTTGGGAGGCTGAGATGGGCGGATCACTTGAGGTCAGGAGTTCGAGACCAGCCTGGCCCACATGGTGAAGCCCCGTCTGTACTAAAAATACAAAAATTAGCTGGGCGTAGTGGCACGTGCCTATAATGCCAGCTACTTGCGAGGCTGAAGCAGGAGAAACACTTGAACCTGGGGGGCAGATATTGCAGTGAGCCAAAGATCGCGCCACTGCACTCCAGTCTGGGTAACAGAGCGAGACTCCGTCTCAAAAGAAAAAAAAAAAAAAAAGAAGCTCAACTAGATGGAATATATAGATGTCAGTTCAACAATATATCCTAATTTATTTATAAAAGGCTACATTCTGATCAGGGCTCCCTTCCTATCCTTCCCTTCCATATGCTATTCCCCACATTAAACTGCTAGGTAATATAAAAGTAATAAGAACAGGAGTCATGGACACAGTTTACTGTCTACATTAATGAGAGTTTATATTCCACTGGCTTCATTTTCATAATTTTACTAATACAGGAATCTCTTACCAAGGAAAATAGAAGTTTCAAAAAAACTTTATTGTTCTTTCCAGCAATTGCCTGAAAGATCCATCAACTCCTCAATAAAAAGTGTCAAATGACGTTTTTCAATCCCAAAACTCTTTGAACCCCTTGCCTAAAAAGTCTTGTTGTGTCCACCAATCCTAAATCATTATCATTCCTACCCAATTCTAACCAAACCATCCCCCACTTTAAAATACCCACTTTATACCGGACATGAAAAGCAGAACAAATATACCCAAAGCCCTTCCACATCTGACATACTAGTGCCTCTGTGGAGGTTGTGCTCTACCTTATAGCTTTATTTAAATAATGTCAGCGCTGTCTTATGAACAGGTTATTTGGCTGATATTTGGGGAGTAGAGTATATGATGAGCATAGTCACCACTGCTGTACATCATATCACAATAGACTAAGTCTAAATCCTAGGACCAATGTTGTATTAGTCCGTTCTCATGCTGCTATAAGGACATACCTGAGAGTGGGTAATTTATAAAGGAAAGAGGTTTAATTGACTCATAGTTCTGCAGGGCTGGGGAGGCTTCTGGAAACTTAACAATCATGGAAGAAGTGGAAGCAAACACATCCTTCTTCACATGGCAGCAGGAGAGAGAAGAATGAGCAAAAGGGGAAAAGCCCCTTATAAAACCATTAGATCTTGTGAAAACTTACTCACTATCAGGGGAACAGCATGAAGGTAACCACCCCCATGATTACATTACCTCCCACAGGGTCCTTTCCATGACATGTGGGGATTATGGGAACTACAATTCAAGGAGAGATATGGGTGGGGACAGAGTCAAACCACATCATATGTATGGATATTTCTGAACCATACACTATCTGAATGACCTACAGGTATATTCAGGGAAATCAGTTACCAGTCCAGAGATTAAAATGTGCAATAATACAACCTAAAAAAGGAAGAAGTGTGAATTTATTTAGTCTACAGAAGTGGTTCTATACATTGGTAGCATGGCAGAAAACCTCAGACCAGAGAAGGAAGTGATTAATCAAAGCATGAATAAAAATTGGCCAAGGTGGGAGGATCACTCGATCCCAGAAATTGAGACCAGCCTGGACAACGTAGTGAGATTCTGTCTCTAAGTAAATAAATAAAATAGCTGGGCATGGTGGCACACACCTGTAGTCCCAACTACTTGAGAGGCTGCATCTTGAGTATTGCTTATGCCCAGGAGATCCAGGCTGCAGTGAGGTAAAGTCATGCCATTGCCCTCCAGCCAGGGCGACAAAGTAACACCCTGTCTGGAAAAAAAAAAGAAAAGCATGTATAAATATAGACATTAAAATAATTTATTTCTGTCACAAGAGGTCTTTCTGAGACACATCAACCACTAAGGGTGACATGGGACTCTCTGTTCCCAAAGTTTCTGGATGCATGAGAATGGTAAGACAAGAGAGAGAGAGAAAAATATATCTCTTAAGTCCCTTTCTTTCTACTACAAACATACTGGGGATTCTGGTTTGGGGACAGTGGGAAAACCCTGGCTGGCCTTGCATGTGCCTGACTCAGTGTGAACGCCCCTTGCTGCCCAAGTCCCTTGTTGCCCATGCGCCTTACTGTCTGCCTTCTGTCCCAGCAAAGCTGTGCAAAGAGACATCGTGACTTCCTTCTGTCTTGCCGACTGGGAGTCAGCCAGTAGGTCTGCAGATCAGTAGTCCTAGAAGTTTGAGTGTGAGTGAGTGTGAGGAGGAGCCTGCGGGCACGGTCCATGGCATCCTAGGTGGAAGGGCTTTGAGGTCCCCGTCCTTCTAACACGTAGCGATGCAGCCATGGCCTGGCTGTGGTGGGGGTGCCGAACAAGGGAGGAAGAAGGACCATAGATGGGAGGAGGGTCAGGTAAACAAGCAGTGAGTTTTGAACGGGGAAACTATTTGTGGTATTTGAGTCCCCGAGGCATATGAAACTGCTTACAGACGATGCATTCCAGAGTCCTCAGTGGGAACCAGGGAGGGGACGGAGGACTGCGTGACGTGGGATGGGGTGGGGCGAGGCGGGGCACTTCAGCACACAAGGCAGGTACCGACTTCAGTGTGCATGTTCCTTGGACACCTGCCTCAGTGTGCGTGTTCACTGGGCATCTTCCCTTCGACCCCTTTGCCCACGAGGTGACCGCTGGGGAGCTGTGAGAGTGTGAGGGTCACGTTCCAGCCATCTGGACTCTTTCTCTCCTAACTGAGACGCAGCCTATAGGTCCACAGGCCAGTCCTCCCAGGAATTGAAATGTGAGTGAATGTGAGGAGGAGTGAGCGGGCTTCCAGAGGGTCAGGCGGCGTGGTCTGTGGCCTCAAAGGGTAAAGAGCCTCTAGGTCATAAGGAAGGTGGGCCCCGGAGTGAAGGGGAGCCAGATGAAGATGGGGTGAATGCTCGGGGTGCTGTTGGAGGTATCTGAGTCCCGAAAGTGCCTGGAACTCCCAATGGGACAGATTCCAGACTTCTTGGTAGGGACCCAGGAATGAGCTGTGTAAGCGGTAAGAAAGGGGCCTGGGAAGTGGGAATGCTATGAGCTGGTGACTGCGACCCCGAGGTCTGTAGAGCTCCGGGTAGAAATGTCCAGTGAGGAGCGTCCAGCGAGGTGTCACAACTTCTCAACTCCACCCTGGAGGTTCGAATGGGTGGGACTGTGCTTTCCAACAAAACTTTTTTTTTTTTTTAATAGTTCTATATTACCTTTTTATTTTTTTATTTTCTGTTTTTTTAAACTTGTACATAATTACATTTAATTGCTCTATCTTCTTGCCTCATGGCTCTTTGTTTTTTTGTTTTGTTTTGTTTTGTTTTTTATTATTATTATACTTTAAGTTTTAAGGTACATGTGCACAATGTGCAGGTTAGTTACTAATCCAATGAAACTTTGATTTTAGGGAGGGAAATCGTCCAAACAAATGGGTGTGTGACGAAAGCCGTGGTCACTGCAGTTTTAATTCTCTAGCTGTGTAAACTTAAATGTCTCCACTATGGAGAATCCAACTGTGAAACCAAATCTCATTGGAAATATCCTGTATCTTTTGCCAGGAGCATTAAGACATTGCTCTGCTAGATTGCCCAACTTAAGTGGCTTTGCAAGCATTCGATTCAGAAGATGTACACACTTCTAGTTGCCCTGGGACTTACTTTCAAATTATTTCCAAACTTTTTTAAAAACTGAAATTTAACATTTGGCCATGAAAGTGGTCAAATATAGCTATCCTCTCAAACACACTTTCCCAATCACAGTATTCTGTTTGCAGAGTGAAATATGAGTTGGCGAGGAAGATCAACATATAGGCCTAGGCCAAGAAGAAGTTTACAGCCTCCTGAGTTGATTGGGGCTATGCTTGTGAGTGCTTTAATACTTTGATATTTTTTATTAGCAGAAATTTCTTTTGTGATAGTGTTGTTGAACTAGTATAGATACACTGATAAAGGTCTTCCATGTTGATAAAAATGATCATGCATCTCATGAAGGAAAGACTACTCCAAGAGTATTACAATCTGGTTTTGCCTGCATGGATAATCTTGTGTTCCTCACCATGACTTCCTCCTCATGCTTACTGATAACAGATTGCACACATCCATCCCAACATGGATTAAAATGGCTTCCAAAGCCTTTGAGGGTAACTGTCTTAGAGTAACCTCTCTTTGGGAAGAGTAACTTTGTGAAGAATAAGTATATGGAACAGTGTTGGAGAAGTGTCTTTAGACTTACTTATGATTAGAAATACCTGTGTATTCTGTATATTTGTATTATTGACATGTATTAATAACAAAACTTTTTATCTGCACACATACTGCCTCCCCTTTGTCCCAGGAACCCAGTGACGAAGAGCCTAAAGAAGAGAAACCACTCACTAAAAGTCAGGATCCTACACCTGATCAGAAGAGAGAAGATGATCAGGGTGCAGCTGAGATTCAAGGTGCTGGGAAAGGAAAGAAATAATGCCTATAGGGGGAAGGAGGCCTATGTGTGCATCATGCCTTATGCCATGACCAGTAATAGGAGGAAAGAAAACATTAGAAAAGAATCTCAAACATTTGCTCAAAGTAGGCTGGAAAAGTGAAGAGTATAGTTTGCAGCTTCAGGCAGTCCCTGGATATAATAAATCTTCTCTTTTTTTCAAGATTTATTTTGTATGCTTGAAAATACATCCCTTGTTAAATCAGATGAAACTGTTTAATTTGATGTATCAAAATGTACATTATTTCACTTGATAAATTTGATCTTCTTAGAATGTTGCTGTATGATTGGCTCAGCTATGGTGTCCACAGTGTTATAAGCACCCTTTTATAGCATATACAGTGCCAAGTCACCCTACCTTATAACACCCTGAATAAAGCCCATTTGCATAGGGATATTAGCCCTATTTTATAAAAAGGAAATAGTCGCTCAGAGATTGAGGCTTATCAAGAACACTTGAGTCATGGAGACAGAATTCATATTACGTTCCAAGGTCTGTGTTCTTCCTAACATCTACGTTGTTAGAAAACGTGAATTATTTTGCTTAAAACGCTTAATACTTGAATGTGTCTGTACTGTAAGGTACTTGAGTATTGGCTCAGGAGAAAACAAATTCAGTGAATCAGGGTAGCAAATCCGGAAAAGGGCTCAATGAATGACAGCCACTGTTCCCTTTGATCAATATTTTTGACAGTATGTTTGGTAAAAGGTGGATAATTCAGGACACTGGCATACAGGTAGGTATATTAGTATGTTTTTTAAGGAACTTTTAAAAGTTGCCTAAATACTTTTATAGTTAGAAAACTCAAAGTATGATAAAACTATCATGAAGCAGAAATTGTGTCCTCAACAGATAGCATTTTCAAGCTAAAGTTGACAGAATTTGGACCATGGATTATTTTAGCAATTCACGGTTAAGAGGTTTCCAGAATATGACTGTCAACAACACTCATTACTTTCTTTCACTCAATTTCCTGAACTCTCATGGGAAAACTGTGATTTTTTTTTCCTCTTATTTTTGGTACTATATTCTCAATGGGATTTATTTATGAAAAGTTACATTTAGGGCCTTTGGACCTAAGCATAATTTTAATTAATTTTAACCAAATAATTTTCAAATTACCTCAACAAGATATGGTTGTCACAATTGTAAGTTTTTGTCATAAGCCCAGGAATACATTGATATAGTCTTTCAGAAAATTATCTTTGAGTTATTATTAAAATGCTATTCATACAGCAAACTTCAGATATCTTACATAGTTGATACTCATTGTTTATAATGCACACTGGCAAAGTATAGGAAATGAGGGTGTAGTGTGATTTATCCTTAGATTTCATTTTAAATTAGATTTCAGGCTGGGTACATTGGCTCACACCTGTAATCCCAGCACTTTGGAAGGCCGAGGCTGGTGGGTCCCTTGAGCCTGAGAGTTAGGAACTAGCCTGGGCAACATGGGGAAACACCACAAAATTTTCTCTGCCAAAAAAATACAAAAATTAGCCTTGGTGGTGGCATGTGCCTATAGTCTCAGCCTCTCGCAAGGCTGAGACAGAGGAATCACTTGAGCTCAGGAGGCCAGGGCTGCAGTCACCTGTAACTGCACCCCTGTACTCCAGCCTGGATGACAGAGTGAAACCCTGTATTAAAAAACAAATAAAATAGGAATTCATAATACAGGAAAACAAAGGTGTGACAGCTTTGCATCACATTTATTATCACACTAGCCTACAGGCTTTTATGTCATAACTCTGTGGAATAGAATATTATTACTTCCTTATTTATACTTCAGGTTTTTCTACTCAAGTTCATAACCGTTGTATTTTTTAGTGCCTGACCTGGAAGCGGATCTCCAGGAGCTGTGTCAGACAAAGACTGGGGATGAATGTGAAGATGGTACTAATATCAAGGGGAAGATTCTACCAAAAGCAGAGCACTTTGAAATGCCAGAAGCAGGTGTGTTGTTCATTAAGACACAAAGTTATGTGATTTCTATTTTTTACAATATTATACTTTTGATCATAGAGAGATAACATTACTGCCACTTTAATAACAGTGTTCAAATACACACTTTCTTTGAAAGGTAGTTCAGATCCCAAATGCCTGACTGCAAGACTTAAATGCTCTCAGATACAGACACAAATTGGGTCAAAGCCACATTGAATCATCAAATATGACAGCATTTTCTTACTTCTGAGTATAACTAACAGCTAACAATTTTCAAATTCTTTTCTAATTTCTGCTTTTAACAAATACATAATGCATTTGTAATACCAGACTGTGTGAAATATGCTGAGCACTGAAGGAGATTCTAGTAGCAGCTCTATGACAATTTGTGAGAATCTGGACAAATTCCATAAATTCTACACCCATCTTTGCTGTTGTTGAAAATGATGAATGCAGATCAAATGTATTAAAATCCGTTTCAATGCTGATTTCTGCATGCTCTGGTTCTGTTGGAGAGAATAGAAAGGTATTCCGATTCCCATGATTTGTTTTTCCTAACAATCAGCTTCAGTCCAATTACAATATCTGAGCTGAGATTTCATTGCTTCTAAGAAAATGAGCAGGCACTCTGCTTGATGTTTGTTTTCCAGTATGGAGACCTGAATCAGTGTTCTTAGATTTTGTCAAATTCTGAATTATCTGGCTCTTAAAAAATAATTGCATTTTAAAGCCTTCCCACCGTGAAGCCTTGAATGACTGAATAATAAAATGGCAAGAGACAGTCTACTTTCTGTGGCTGATGAAGTAGGGAGAATGCATGTAGGTCAGTGATGCTCGAGGTGGGTGTAAGATGCCTGTGCTAAGCATGCTTTTTGCTCTCCTGTCAGTCTTCATGAGCTACTGTGTGTAATAAAGACACACATGATATAATCACCTCTAACCATATCATAGGTTACATATTACAGGTTTCTGCCTTGAGACATCAGATGATAGGACTTAAAGTTCAAAGGCTATAATGTACTAATTCTTGAGTAGTCAACATAAGTATATTTTACACATTTTTTTTTTTTATAAATTGCTGACTGTTAATTAGAAGAACTTCTGAATTTAAAGGAAGAACTTCATGTTTAGGGAAGAAATTACCTAAATGTTTTACTCTGCACTGCTGAACCATTCCATTAAACTATTTACATTAAAAGATAGTTTTCAGGAGCCGATTGAACAAGCCTCAGTTGTATTCTTAGGAAGATCATAGCCTTAAATGCACATCTTATTAGAATAGATAGCAAATTACATGATAAAATAATAATCAATATAATAATAAAAGAGCAACAGAATAAACCTAATGGAAAAGGAAAGAGGTACTTAATAACAGACAGGTACGAACCTGGAGTTTGGATTAGGAAAACTAATCCAAAAGTAATACATTTAACACATTGTTTATTTTAAAAATAGCTATGAATAGACTATCTGTTTCCCCAGTCTTGAAGAAAATGGGAAAAGCACAATACAGAATATGAAGAAGACACAGATATTGAATATATAGTATAACTGAAAGTAAATACATTCTTTTGTTTTGTTTTGTTTTGCTTTTGAGACAGAGTCTCGCTCTGTTGCCCAGGCTGGAGTGCGGCAGCATGATCTCGGCTGACTGCAACCTCCGCTTCCCGGGTTCAAGTGATTCTCCTGCCTCAGCTGAGTAGCTGGGAGTATAGGCACGCACCACCATGCCTGGCTATTTTTTGTATTTTTAGTAGAGACGAGGTTTCGCCATGTTTGACAAGCTGTTCTCGAACTCCTGACCTCAGGTGATCCACTTGCCTTGGCCTCTGAAAGTGCTGGGATTACAGATGTGAGCCACCACGCCCAGCTGAAAGTGAATACATTCTTAAACTCCAGTATTTTCAGAATATAGATGAAATGGTTGATAAGCTAGGAATGCATGCATTATTAAATATATCCCAGTAGTACCTGAATATCTATTCATCACAAAGACTGTGCATGAACTTGTGAAATTTGCTAGTTGTCCCTTGATAATATTTACTTTTAGAAATAAATATTTAGTTATTCTAGATGTCTTCCTCTACGTCTCCATTTCCCTTTCCATTTCTTTTTTTGTGCCATACTGTTCATGATATATACCTCTTTCATATTTTGATATCAATAATGATAATAATAGATTAAAAGCAATGCGATCATATAATTAATTATACAAAGGAGAATTTTTTCAAGTGTAAAAAGAGATATTTGTATTAACATCAGGACTATAGGTGAAAACTGGGGACAGATGTTTACCATACCTTAATATCTACAGAAGGGTAAACTAACCCAAAGCAACATTTTTGCACTTTGGCACAATAGAGGAAAAAACAAATGCAATACTGTCCTTTCTATTCACCACACATATGCAGCTCCTAATGTGACATTAACTCTTTTCTTAAAAGATAGTTTTCATACTATTTCCAGGAGCCTATTAGACATCCAGACCATAGTTTTAAGCCAAAATATTAAATTATACATTTTTAATAAATTCCTTTGTTTCTTAGTTTTTTTGTGTGTTGGTTATATTTTTAGTAAAATTATACACAATTTTTGCTTTATACATTGAATCCCTTTTTAAGAGGTTCACTTGATTTAATGTGTTCTGACCTCGGACTGTCTTTTGGTTTCCTTGTAGCACTAGAAAGCAGGGTGTGTTTAAAAAATATTAATAATGTATATGTTTGGAAGTTTATCTCCAAAGTCTCCACAGAGGTCTAATTGAACGTAAGCCAGAGGGTGACTCTTGGGCTTATGGTCTTAGTCCACTGTATGAAACAAAAACTTTGGTGTCATTTGCATATCTTAATGTGATCTAAATACAGTTCTGCTAGTAATGTTCCACCTGTTATGTTTCTATTACAGGTGAAGGGAAATCACAGGTTTAAAGGAAGATAAGCTGAAACAACACAAACTGTTTTTATATTAGATATTTTACTTTAAAATATCTTAATAAAGTTTTAAGCTTTTCTCCAAAGAAGTCTTGCACATCTTCTGTTAATTTCTTTTTTTCTTTCTTTCTTTCTTTTTTTTTTTTTAGATGGAATTTTGCTCTGTCGCCAGGCTGGAGTGCAGTGGCATGATCTCAGCTCACTGCAACCTTCGCCTCCTGGGTTCAAGCAATTCTCCTGCCTCAGACTCCTGAGTAGCTGGGACTACAGGCGCGTTCCACCACACCTGGCTAATTTTTGTATTTTTAGTAGAGATGGGGTTTCACCATGTTGGCCAGGATGGTCTCAATCTCCTGACCTCGTGATCTGCCTGCTTGGCCTCCCAAAGTGCTGGGATTACAAGCATGAGCCACCGTGCCCAGCCTCTTCTGTTAATTTCATTCCCAGGTATTTTGATGCTATTGAGAATTGTGGCCAGGTGCAATGGCTCACACCTGTAATCCCAGTACCTTGGGATGCTGAGGTAGGAGGATTGCTAGAGCTCAGGAAAGTGACACCAGTCTGGGGAACATAGGAACCCCTCTCTACTACAATGAATGAATGAATGAATATAACTATAGTCCCAGCTACTCTGGAGGCATAGGTGGGAGGATCCCTTGAGCCCAGGTGGTCGAGGATGCTGGTAGTCATGTTCATGCCACTGCAACTCCAACCTCCATGACAGAGCAAGACTCTGTTTCAAAAAAAAAGTATCATTTTTGATATTTTGTATTCTGAGTTAGCTGATACACAAGTGTGGCATGGTGAAATGTATATTTGGTCATTGACTGTGCTTACTGGCATACAACTCCTACAAAGTGATGTCTTTTTGAATGCTAGTGAGTTGACCGATGTCTGACAGCCCCTAGGAGCTCTAGGATGAGGAATTAGAGGGTTGGGACTTTGAGCCCCATGCCCAAACTTCAGGGAAGGTTGGGGCTGAAGGTTAAGTTGTTCACCAATGGCAAGCCAACATTTTAATCAGTCATGCCTACATAATGAAAACCTCCATGAAACCCAAAAGGACACGGTTCAGAGAGCTTCTGGCTAGCTGAACACATGGAGGGTAGCATGCCCGTAGAGGCCATGGAAACTCCCTGCCGCTCCCTACATACCTCACCCTATGTGTCTCCTCATCTGCATCTTTTCTAAGGGTGTTCCATTTGCCACAAAATATGTGAGAAGTCCCTAGGCTATGGAGCTGGATGAAAGAATTAGGGTCTAGGCAGAAGAAAGGGGAAAGCAACCAGGGCAACTTGCTGCAGCAAAATGACTTGGATCCTACCTGCACTGTCTCCTTACAGGCTATGGCATGAAATGCCCGTGGGATTCCATCCTGCCTCATACACACTGGCCTTGAGAGGGTGGGCAAGATATTATAATCTGTGAGGCAATGTCCCCATTTCTAAAGTAGAAATTAGAATATTTACACTAAATACTTGTTATGAAGAATAAATGAAATAACATATGGATTAGGCAATACACTGTAGATAAATTTGGTTTATAATATTTCTTTTCTTCTTTTAAAATTTCAATTTTTTTCATTCCCTTTGCCTTTACAACCACGTTTAGTAAGTAATAACTGCTCTTAAATTTCAAGTAGGGGTATCAAGTTACCTTTTTAAATGAATTTGACTTCTGAGACTTACTTAATTTAAATAAATATGTTAATTAAAAACCGGGGTAGCTGGTGTCAGACATGGCATCAATTCTAAAGTTGGTCTGTAAATAAACGCAGTCTGACAAGGCCAACCCTAAGTCAATGGAATGTGCCGAACACTGTGCCCTTTGCTGTGTGTGATGCTGTGAAGAATAAGTCCTTCTGGTCAGCCAACACCACACAACACAATAATGTGTCAAGTGTTCAAGCAGTCCACCTGTGGTGGCTAACAGGGCAGCAAGGATCACCACTGCAGTTGTTAGTTTGGCTTGTCACACATCCATAGATTTGACCAATAAGAAGATAATGAGCCTAAATGGGTCCAAATGGTTGATTGATTGCAGGCAAAGTAAAAGCAAGGTCAGCATTGTGTCAGCACTGTGTCCCTAGTCCCACAGTATGACACTGAATCGGAGGTATACAATGACAGAGCAGACGGTGGGTCTCTCTGCCTGTGAGGAGCCCACAGCTGTACCCTAAGGCAGTGAGCAGTTTTATACTCCACAGTTGTACCCTAAGATGAGGAAAGGCCCGTGCTTAATGGAAACTAGGGAAATGGATAAAGAATGGTCTCGTGTCAACCTCCAACCAGATAGGGAGCTGGTGAGAAAATACCTGTGGCAGCTCCCACCAGGCTGCCTATCTCACCTTGCAACAAAAGGAATCCAGGTATTCTTCCAACACTCAGGTTAGCCTGCAGTCTGGCTTTGCCTACGTGTCCTATGTGGTGACCTGCAAGATCTCCAAGACACCATGGCAGAGCCTTTGCCCTATAGTGTCTGACACAAAACCATATGTAAGGTGCCTAGAAACATACCATCTCCAATAATGACTCCTAAATAGAGGGGATGCTTTTCTGTTAGGGTCATTACAAAAGATTGATAATTTAATTCAACAGATATGCATTGATGACTGCCATGTTATAGGAAATGTCTTGGATGCTGGAAATGAGAAGACCAACAAACAATATGTGGTACTTGCTGTGGAGGCTGTCACACTGTTGGTAGGGGGAGGGGGGCACCTTTACAGAAGACCCTTAAACAGAAGAACAGCTGAAGTGCAAAGGAGAAACACAGGGAAGGGACCCAGGGGGATAAAAACAATAAATGTGGTGTCCAAGTAGCAGGAGTACAACAAGACAATTTCTCGAAAAGATAATTTCTCCATTGCCTTTGCGCCTTTTCTGAAAATCAGTTTATCATGTCTGTGAGTCCATTACTGGACTCCCTGCTGATCTGTTGATTTTTTCCCCAATACCACATTCTCTTGATTACTATAGAATTAACGTGACTCTTGATATTAGGTAGTGTGAGTTCCCCAAAGTTATACTTCAGAATGGTTTTGGCTGTTCTGGCTCATTTTCCTTTCTAGGTAACTTTGAAAATTTACTCCAATGAAGTCAGTTGTATAAGTTGAGGCAGTTTTCCTTTGAAGGGCAGCAGATAAACATGTTAGTAGCTACAGAAGGACATGGGAGAAGAAGGTGAGTTCCCCCTTAGCTTTGGGAATGATCCAATATAGGAGGAGCCATTGATGGTTCAGGAGAGGGGAGTGATCACTGTAGGAGCAAAGCCCCTGGGAAGGTGGGGGGTATGGATCCTGAGCTGAGGTGAGGGGCTGGCTTCAGTTAAGAGCATTGTATGTAGAAGGGCAACAGAGAATGCCAGGGCAGACACGGGTACACTGGGTTTGGGAACCTCTGATAATTCCCAGCAGATTGCTTCTGTCCTCTGAATGAATCACTATGTCTCAAAAATAAACAGTATTAATATAAAACTAACAGTCATACTGCTATAGGCTGAGTTGTCTCTGCTCAAAATTCATATCACGACCAGCCTTATTTTAATACTGTCTTTAGTACCATATAGGCTGAGTTGTGTCTGCTCAAAATTCATATGGTGAAGTCTGAACCCCTAGTGCCACAGAATGTAACTATATTTGAGATAGGTGGGGACTTTAAAGAGGTAATTAAGTGAAATGGGGTCATTAGAGTGGTCCTAAGGCAATTTGCCTGGTGCCCTTATAAGAAGAGGAAATGATGACACACACATGTACAGAGGGAGGACTAAGGCGGACACTGAGAGAAAACAGCGGACTACAAGGCAAGGAGGGAGGCCTTAGAAGAAACCAATTCTGCTGACGCCTTGATCTCAGACGTGTAGCCTCCAGAATTGTGACAAAATACATGTGTGTTGTTTAAGCCATCCGGTCGGTGGTAGTTTTTGATGGCAGCCTTAACAAACGAATACAAATACTTTTAATGCCCTTGTGGAGGTATTATCGTATCTATTTTATAAGCTAGCACTCCTGCTTCTTCTACTAATGTAATAACCATGTAATGATGTCTATATCTGAGCAACTGAGCAGTGATGAGAGAACTTCAAAACCTGAATTCATGACCAAGAGAGAATTACTTCTCACTTTCACTCTCATCCTGTTTCCAATACCATATTGCTCTCACTAAATGCCAAAACCCCTCCTCGATTTGAATGAGGCATTTTGTGAGAGTATTATAGTATTGGAAATTTCTTATCATGAAGTCATTTGTTATTAAATTATATGTGTTCAGCATCAGTAAAAAAATAGTACGGAAGAATAATCAAGTCTCATAAAATACACAGTTATCATGGAAATCATACTAGATTTGGAGTACAGTGAAATACGCCTGTTCAGGCAACTGCAGGAGACGTCTGCCAAATGTATCTGGCCCTTGAAGTCCTGAGGCAGATGATTAGTAGGAGAATCCTGAAGCCACTGCAAACACTCACACATTCATCATTCACACCTGCCGAAATATTCCAGCATTCACCATTCACACCTGCCCAAACGTTCCCACATTCACCATTCACACCTGCTTAAGCATTCTCATGTTCACCATTCACACCTGCCCAAACATTCCATTTACCATTCACACCTCCCAAGCATTTGCAGATTCACCATTCACACCTGCCCAAACATTCCCATATTGACCATTCACACCTTTGACCATTTTGGAGTGAAATAAGAAAATGACTTCTACTTCCCAAATCTTTTAAGAGGTGTATATTATTAGCATCACCTGGGAAGCTGCGGCACCCCCGCCCTCTGCAAGGGATCCTGGGACGGGTATTTATCAAGATTCTAGCAGTAGCCATACAAGGGAGAGCAGAAGAGTTGGGAGTGCCTGTTGTTCAAATGCTTGTGGAAATTATACCTGCCAGGGTTTTCCATGGTCTATGTTGTGAAAGAAGCTTCCTGGACAGTGAGGTTCATGTGGAGATGTTTCCATGGGCCCCCTGAGAATGGTTTGGCAAGAGAGAAAAAAAAGATCTCTTAAGTCATTTTCTTTCTACTAGAAATAGCCTGTGGATGTGGGTCTGCGGACAGCGGGAAACCCTGGCCGGCCCTGCATGTGCCTGACTCTGTGTGTACACCCCTTGTTGCCCATGTGCCCTGCTGTCAGATCAGTTGTCCCAGAAGTTTCAGTGTGAGTGACTGTGAGGAGAAGCCCGCAGGCGCAGTCTATAGCCTGCTAGGCAGAAGGGCCTTGAGGTTGTTGTCCTCCTAACAGGCAGCAATGCACCCCTTGGGGGTACCGGATAAGGGAAGAAGGAGGGCCATAGTGGGGAGGAGGGCCTGGTGAACATGGAGTGAGTTATGAAGGGGGACACTATTTGAGGTATTTGAATTCTTAGAGCATATGGAACTAACTGCCCAAAAAGGATGGATTCCAGAGTCCTTAGTGGATACCTTGGAGGAAGTGGAGGATGCAGCGAGGCAGGGTACCACAGCCTACAAGGCAGGCACCCATCTCACTGCGCATGCTCCTTGTACCTCAGTGAGCATGTTCACTGGGCATGGTCCAGTCGGCCCCTTCGACCACATGGTGAATGCCACGGAGCTGTGAGGGTGGGAGGGTGGCGGTCCTGTGGTCTACACTCTCCTCTACTGAGACACAGCTGGTAGGTGCGAAGGCCAGTCCCCCCAGGAGGTGTAGTGTGAGTGAGTGTGAGGAGGAGCCAGCAGACTTCCTGAGCTTCAGGCAGCCTAGTCCCTGGCCTTAGCGGGGGAAGGCCTTCGACGTCATGAGTAAGGTGGACCACAGAGTGGAGGTAGCTCATGTGAAGATGGGGCGAGTGCTGAAGGTAATGTTGGAGGTATCTGAGTCCTGGAAGCCCCTGGAAACCCCAATAGAAGACAGATTCCAGACTTCTTGGTGGGGAACCAGGAAGGGGCAGCATGGGTGGGAAGGAACAGGCCTGGGAACTGGGAATGCTGTAGGCTGGTGACCCAGGCCCCGAGGTCTGTAGAGTGCCCACATAGGTGTCCAGTGAGGAGTGGCCAGTGCTGTGGCAACTTCAACTCCCCCATGGATGTTCAAATGGGCTGGGTTGTGCATTTCAACAAAACTTGATTTTAGAGGGAAAATGGGCCTAGCTAACAGATGTGTAACGAAAGCTGTGTTCACTCCAATTTTAATTCTGTAGCTGTATTTTCCTATACATCTCCACTATGGAAAGTCCAGTTGTGAAACTAAACCTCATCAGAAATACCCTGTGTCTTTTGCCAGGAGCCTTAAGACACTGCTAATTTGACCACCTTAAGTGGCTTTGCAAGCATTTGATTCAGAAGGCACACACACTTAAACTTGCCCTGGGACTTACTTTCAAAGTATTTCCAAATTTTAATGCAGTTACAAGTTTACATATGGCGATGGAAGTGGTCAAATACAGCAATCCTCTCAAGTACACTTTCCCAATCACAGTATTCTGTTTGCAGAATGAAATATGAGTTGGCAAGGAAGATCAACATATAAGCCTAGACCAAGAGGAAGTTTACAGTTTCCTGAACTGATTGGGCTTATGCTCGTTAGTGCCTTAACATTCCATGTTTTCTGTTAGCAGAAATTTCTATTTGTGATAGTCTTGTTGAACTAGTGTACATATACTGATAAAGGTCTGCCATGCTGAAAAATGATCATGGCATCTCATGAAGGAAAGGCAAGTCCAAGAGGATTACATTCTGGTTTTGTGTGGATGAATTATCTTGTGTTCCCCAGATTTCACCCATGATTTCCTCCCCATGTTTATTCGTAACAGATTACACACATTCCTCCCAACATAAATTAAAATGGCTTCCAAAGCCCTTGAAGGTAACTGTCTTAGAGTATGACCTCCCTGTGGGAAGAGTAACTTTATGAAGAATAAGGATATGGAATAGTGTTGGAGAAATGTCTTTAGACTTATGATGAAAAATATGTATTCTGTATATTTATATTATTGACATATATTGATAACAGAACTTTCTAATCTGCATAAACACACACCCCTCGTCCCAGCAACCCAGTGATGAAGAGCCTCAAGAAGAGAAACCACCCACTGAAAGTCAAAATCCTACACATGGTCAGGAGAGAGAAGATCAGGGTGCTGCTGAGATTCAAGGTGCTAGGAAGGGAAAGAAAGAATGTCTATGGTGGCGGTGGGGGCAGAGGAGGCCTATATGTGCATCATGCATTATGCCATAAACAGTAACAGAAGAAAGAAAACATTAGAAAACGTTCTCAAACACTTGCTGAAATTTGGCTGGAAAAGTGAAGAGTGTAGTTTGCAGCTTCATGAAGTCCCTGGATGCAATGAATCTTCTCTTTTTTTTCGAGGTTTATTTTGCATGCTTGAAAATATTTAGTCCTTGCTAAATCAGATGAAACCATTTAATTTTATATATACAAATGTACATTATTTCACTAGTTTAATTTGATGTTCTTAGAATGTTGTTGTATGATTATCTCAGCCATGGTGTCAATGGTGTTGTAAGCACCCTTTAATAGCATGTAGAGTGCCAAGTAACCCTACCTTGTGACACCATGAATAAAGCCCATTTGCATAGGGATGTTAGCCCCACTTTATAAATAAGAAAACTGAGGCTTAGAGATTGAGGCTTACCAAGAACACTTGACTCATGGACAAAGAATTCAAATTACATTTCAAAGTTTGTATTTGTCCTACTGTCTATGTTATTAGAAAACATGACTGATTTTGCTTAAAATGCTTAATACTCGAATGTGCTTCTCCTGTAAGGTACTTCAGTATTGGCTCAGGAAAAGGCACAGTTCAGTGATACAGGATAGCAACTCCAGAAACGAGCTCAATCAAAGGAATACTGATCAAAGGAAATAGCCTCTGTTCCCTTCGATCAATATTTTTGACAGTATGTTTTGGAAAAGCTGGATAATTCAGGATACTGGCATACAGGTATATTACTATATTGGCTATATTAGTATGGTTTTTAAGGGACTTTTAAAAGTTGCTTCAATACTTTTATAATTAGACAGTTTAAAGTATAATAAGATTGTCATGAAACAGAAATTATTTCCTCAAAGGACCGCATTTTCAAGCTAAATACTGACCAAATTTGGGCCATGGATTATTTTAGCAATTCACTGTTAAGAGGTTTCCAGAATATGACTGTCAACAACGCCCATTAATTTCTTTGCACTCAGGTTCCCATACTCTCACTGAAGACAGTGATTTTGCTGTTATATTTGGTACTTTTTTCTTAATGGGATTCATTTATGGAAAGTTATATATAGGACCTTTGGACCTAAGCATAACTTTCATTAATTTTTACCCCAAAATTTTCAAGTTATCTAAACAGGGGATGGATGTCAGGGCTATAAGATTTGTCATAAACCTGCCACTATATTGATCTAATCCTTCAGAAAGTTACATTTAATTTATGATTAAAATGCTGTCCATGCAGCAGGCTTCAGATTTCCTAGATACCTGATACTTACTGTTTATAATACACAATGGTAAAGTATAGGAAATGGAGGTGTAGTGTGATTTACCCTCAGATTGTCATTTAAAATAAGATTTCATAATACAGGAAAACAAAGGCATGACATCTTTGCATCACATTTATTACCACAATAGCCTAGAGGATTTTATTTCCTAACACTGAGAAAAACAATATTATAATTTCCTTATTTATCATTCTTGTTTGCCTGCTTCAATTGATACCCTTTAGTATTTTTTAGTGCCTGACCTGGAAGCTGATCTCAAGGAGCTGTCTCAGTCAAAGAAGGGGAATGAATGGGGAGATGGTCCTGATGTCCAGGGGAAGATTCTGCCAAAATCAGATCAATTTAAAATGCCAGAAGGCGATATGCTATCCATTAAGATGCAAAATTATGTGCTTTCTGTTTTCCATAATATTATAATTTTGATAATACAAAGAGAGAACATTACTGCCCCTTTAAAAACAGAAAGCAGAGTTCAAATGCAGATTTACTTTGAAAGGTAGTTCAGACCCCAGATGCCCAACTGCAAGATTTAAACACTACCAGATGGAGACACAAATTGGGTCAAAGCTATATTGAATCATCAAATATTAAAGCGTTTTCTTCTGAGTATAACCAAGAAGCAGCATCATAAGTGGGCGCCATCTGTATTCTCTTTGTTGGACTTTGGTATCAAGGTTACACTAGCTTCATGAAATGAATTGGGATATAAAACCTCTTTCTACACTCTGGAACTGAAATCCCTGCAAGAGTGAATCACTTGGAGATAAGATTTCCCATGTGTGTTTGTTTCCAGATTGCATGTCTTTTTTTTGTTTGTTTGTTTGTTTTTGTTTTTTGTTTTTTGTTTTTTTCAGCTTTGGGCACTATTTAAAAGAAAGACAGAAGGGGCGGCTCCAGGTTTCCATGCCTTTAAACTTTGTAAGGTGCCTCTCTTCCCTACAAAGATGCCTCTAATTATGCCGTCACTCTGAAAACTACCTGCTCCTGTTTCTGTACTGACATTAACCTCTGTATACAGCAAGTTAAAAGTTGCCACTCTATAATTTGCTTACGTAAGTTTTTTCAGAGATACATTCTTGCTAAATTTGCCCAGGCTGATCTTGAACTCTTGGACTCAGGCAATTCTCCCTCCTCGTCCTCCAAAAGTGCTGGGATTACAGGTGACAGCCACCTTGCCTGGCCTGCCTACCTGATTTTGATCTGTGATGTATGTTTTTGAATGGATTGACTACACCAAAGCTGTGAATAGTTAGGACGATAGCTGCATTTATTGAGTTCTTTAACGGAAATAATAACTCATATTTATAGATTGTCTAGTATCTGTTAACCAGTTATATGAGCTGTATTTCATTATTTCTGACCTCATTATTAAATCCACTAAAAAGGTGAGTCAGAGTTTTAATGTAAGAAACAGATATGGGGATTCAAGGTCTAAGTTCACAGTCTTTGTGCTTCCTGAAAGTAAATGCTTCTGAAAGTGTTGAATGCAGAACTGGTGTTGTGTATATTGACTTTAGTGGTAATCTGATGTTTTCATGTAAATCCATGGTAATATATAAAATACATATATTTTACCGTTTAACATAAAAGGGTTTGTTGTTCTCTTGAAGTATTTGTCAAAATGTGGCACATAAACCTAACACGGGTTCCCAGATGAAATCATTGTTATGAAAGCATTTTAAAAATTAATAATAACATACCTGTTTTACTGTGCAACAGAAAAAATATAATAAGAATACTAAATTCTTTTGGAATAGTTTGTGGGATGGAGAAAAGAACTGATGTCTCAATCCCCATGGAAAAATGCCACAACATCTCCTGCAAACACGTCCTTTCTTTAAATGATACAAGGCAGAGGGGGAGAAACACCAAACCTTTCTTTTTCTTCTGAGCCTGACAGTCACCACATCTCAATCACAAGCCCCTGCAGCTGCCTGGATACAGCCTGATACCCCTCTTCTTATACATAATACATGACTAACAACCCTGAGCTCCATTTATATCCTCACACCCAAAAGGATAATTCTCCAACAATGGAACAATGGGGCCTACTCAGAATCCACGCTGCTTAGGGAGGGGCAGGAGAATATACACAGCAATTATTTCTCCCTGTTACAAAGATTTTAAAATATTTTTGGATCCAAAAGGACTGAAAAGCTAAGGTTCAAATAAAAAGTGAGACTAAATGCAGGGGATCCCATTTGCCACGGAATATGTGAGAAGTCCCTAGGCTATAGAGCCAGATGAAGAATTAGGCCCTAGGTAGAAGAAAGGGGAAAGCAACCACCACAACTTGCTGAAGCGAAATTACTTGGGTCCTAGCTACACTGTCCCCTTATGGCACAAAATAACCATGAGTTTCCATCATGGCTCTGACATACAGGCCTTGAGATGGTAGACAAGGTACTTATATCCTGTGAGATCTTTACTACTATTGTCACTATCATTTATTTTCATTTATTTCATTCTTGCAATTATCTTGCAAGGTAGGAAGTAGTTACTGAAGCTCAGAAAGTTCATCTCTTGTTGAACCTCACCAGGAATGGAAGTACTAGTCAAACATACAAGACTCATGTATGTGTTTTTGAGTGGAGTTTAACTACGAAAGTCAGATTTGTTAGATTTCTTATAGTGAATTTATTTGTCATTATGTTCAGCATCAATAAATAAAATAGTAATGAAGACTCATCAAGCCCAGAAACAAATCCATGCACTTACAGTCAATTGATTTTTGACAAAGTTATCAAGAACACACAGTGAGAGAAGGGCAGCCTTCAATAAGTCTTATCAGGAAAACTGTATATCCACATACAGAAGAATGAAATTCTACCATCATCTCTCACCATATGTAAAGGTAAACTTAAGATGAATTAAAATCTTATAATGTAAGACCCGAATCTATGAAACTACTAGAAGAAAACACAAGAAGACAACTCCATGACATTGGTCTGGGCAGCGATTTTTTGGATATGATCCCAAAAGCACAGGGAAGAAAAATAAATGTAAACAAATATTACACCACTACATCCTGTACATGTAGTGGTGTAATATTATTAGAAGGCTTACTGTTACTTAAAGATGCATGTAGTAATCCATACAGCATTTGGGTTGGTTCCACATTTTTTTGCAATTGCGAATTGTGCTGCTACAAACAGGTGTGTGCAAGTATCTTTTTCATATAATGACTTCTTTTCCTCTGGGTAGATACCCAGTAGTGGGATTGCTGAATCAAGTGGTAGTTCTACTTTTAATTCTTTAAGCAATCTCCACACTGTTTTCTATAGTGGTTGTATTAGTTTACATTCCTACCAGTAGTGTAGAAGTGTTCCGTGTTCACTGCATCCATGCCAACATCTACTATTTTTTTATTTTTAAATTATGGCCATTCTTGCAGGAGTAAGGTGGTATCATATTGTGGTTCTGATTTGCATTTCCCTGATCATTAGTGATGTTGATCATTTTTTCTTTTTTTTTCTTTTTTTATTATACTTTAAGTTTTAGGATACATGTGCACAACGTGCAGGTTAGTTACATATGTATACATGTGCCATGTTGGTGTGCTGCACCCATTAACTCGTCATTTAACATTAGGTATATCTCCTAATGCTATCCCTCCCCCCTCCCCCCACCCCACAACAGGCCCCAGTGTGTGAAGCTGGAAACCATCATTCTCAGCAAGCTATAGCAAGGACAAAAAACCAAACACCGCATGTTCTCACTCATAGGTTGGAATTGAATGATGATCATTTTTTCTTTTTTTTAAATTAATTAATTAATTTATTTATTATTATACTTTAGGTTTTAGGGTACATGTGCGCAATGTGCAGGTTAGTTACATATGTATACATGTGCCAGGCTGGTGCGCTGCACCCACTAACTCGTCATCTGGCATTAGGTATATCTCCCAATGCTATCCCTCCCCCCTCCCCCCACCCCACAACAGTCCCCAGAGTGTGATGTTCCCCTTCCTGTGTCCATGTGTTCTCATTGTTCAGTTCCCACCTATGAGTGAGAATATGCGGTGTTTGGTTTTTTGTTCTTGCGATAGTTTACTGAGAATGATGATTTCCGATTTCATCCATGTCCCTACAAAGGACATGAACTCATCATTTTTTATGGCTGCATAGTATTCCATGGTGTATATATGCCACATTTTCTTAATCCAGTCTATCATTGTTGGACATTTGGGTTGGTTCCAAGTCTTTGCTATTGTGAATAATGCCGCAATAAACATGTGTCTTTATAGCAGCATGATTTATAGTCCTTTGGGTATATACCCAGTAATGGGACGGCTGGGTCAAATGGAATTTCTAGTTCTAGATCCTTGAGGAAACGCCACACTGACTTCCACAAGGGTTGAACTAGTTTCCAGTCCCACCAACAGTGTAAAAGTGTTCCTATTTCTCCACATCCTCTCCAGCACCTGTTGTTTCCTGACTTTTTAATGATTGCCATTCTAACTGGTGTGAGATGGTATCTCATTGTGGTTTTGATTTGCATTTCTCTGATGGCCAGTGATGGTGAGCATTTTTTCATGTGTTTTTTGGCTGCATAAATGTCTTCTTTTGAGAAGTGTCTGTTCATGTCCTTCGCCCACTTTTTGATGGGGTTGTTTGTTTTTTTCTTGTAAATTTGTTGGAGTTCATTGTAGATTCTGGATATTAGCCCTTTGTCAGATGAGTAGGTTGCGAAAATTTTCTCCCATTTTGTAGGTTGCCTGTTCACTCTGATGGTAGTTTCTTTTGCTGTGCAGAAGCTCTTGAGTTTAATTAGATCCCATTTGTCAATTTTGGCTTTTGTTACCATTGCTTTTGGTGTTTTAGACATGAAGTGCTTGCCCATGCCTATGTCCTGAATGGTAATGCCTAGGTTTTCTTCTAGGGTTTTTATGGTTTTAGGTCTAATGTTTAAGTCTTTAATCCATCTTGAATTAATTTTTGTATAAGGTGTAAGGAAGGGATCTAGTTTCAGCTTTCTATATATGGCTAGCCAGTTTTCCTAGCACCATTTATTAAATAGGGAATCCTTTCCCCATTGCTTGTTTTTCTCAGGTTTGTCAAGGATCAGAGAGTTGTAGACATGTGGCATTATTTCTGAGGGCTCTGTTCTGTTCCATTGGTCTGTATCTCTGTTTTGGTACCAGTACCATGCTGTTTTGGTTACTGTAGCCTTTTAGTATAGTTTGAAGTCAGGTAGTGTGATGCCTCCAGCTTTGTTCTTTTGGCTTAGGATTGACTTGGCAATGTGGGCTCTTTTTTGGTTCCATATGAACTTTCAAGTAGTTTTTTCCAATTCTGTGAAGAAAGTCATTGGTAGCTTGATGGGGATGGCATTGAATCTGTAAATTACCTTGGGCAGTATGGCCATTTTCACAATATTGATTCTTCCTACCCATGAGCATGGAATGTTCTTCCATTTGTATCGTCTTTTATTTCCTTGAGCAGCGGTTTGTAGTTCTCCTTAAAGAGGTCCTTCACGTCCCTTGTAAGTTGGATTCCTAGGTATTTTATTCTCTTTGAAGCAATTGTGAATGGGAGTTCACTCGTGATTTGGCTCTCTGTTTGTCTGTTATTGGTGTATAAGAATGCTTGTGATTTTTGCACATTGATTTTGTATCCTGAGACTTTGCTGAAGTTGCTTATCAGCTTAAGGAGATTTTGGGCTGAGACAATGGGGTTTTCTAGATATACAATCATGTCATCTGCAAACAGGGACAATTTGACTTCCTCTTTTCCTAATCGAATACCCTTTATTTCCTTCTCCTGCCTAATTGTCCTGGCCAGAACTTCCAACACTATGTTGAATAGGAGTGGTGAGAGAGGGCATCCCTGTCCTGTGCCAGTTTTCAAAGGGAATGCTTCCAGTTTTTGCCCATTCAGTATGATATTGGCTGTGGGTTTGTCATAGATAGCTCTTATTATTTTGAGATATGTACCATCAATACCTAATTTATTGAGAGTTTTTAGCATGAACGGTTGTTGAATTTTGTCAAAGGCCTTTTCTGCATCTATTGAGATAATCATGTGGTTTTTGTCTTTGGTTCTGTTTATATGCTGGATTGCATTTATTGATTTGCATATATTGAACCAGCCTTGCATCCCAGGGATGAAGCCCACTTGATCATGGTGGATAAGCTTTTTGATATGCTGCTGGATTCGGTTTGCCAGTATTTTATTAAGGATTTTTGCATCAATGTTCATCAAGGATATTGGTCGAAAATTCTCTTTTTTGGTTGTGTCTCTGCCCAGCTTTGGTATCAGGATGATGTTGGCCTCATAAAATGAGTTAGGGAGGATTCCCTCTTTTTCTATTGATTGGAATAGTTTCAGAAGGAATGGTACCAGTTCCTCCTTGTACCTCTGGTAGAATTCAGCTGTGAATCCATCTGGTCCTGGACTCTTTTTGGTTGGTAAGCTATTGATTATTGCCACAATTTCAGCTCCTGTTATTGGTCTATTCAGAGATTCAACTTCTTCCTGGTTTAGTCTTGGGAGAGTGTATGTGTCGTGGAATTTATTCATTTCTTCTAGATTTTCTAGTTTATTTGCGTAGAGGTGTTTTTAGTATTCTCTGATGGTAGTTTGTATTTCTGTGGGATCGGTGGTGATATCCCCTTTATCATTTTTTATTGCATCTATTTGATTCTTCTCTCTTTTTTTCTTTATTAATCTTGCTAGTGGTCTATCAATTTTGTTGATCCTTTCAAAAAGCCAGCTCCTGGATTCATTAATTTTTTGATGGGTTTTTTGTGCCTCTATTTCCTTCAGTTCTGCTCTGATTTTAGTTATTTCTTGCCTTCTGCTAGCTTTTGAATGTGTTTGCTCTTGCTTTCCTAGTTCTTTTAATTGTGATGTTAGGGTGTCAATTTTGGATCTTTCCTGCTTTCTCTCGTGGGCATTTAGTGCTATAAATTTCCCTCTACATACTGCTTTGAATGCATCCCAGAGATTCTGGTATGTTGTGTCTTGGTTCTCGTTGGTTTCAAAGAACATCTTTATTTCTGCCTTCATTTTGTTATGTACCCTGTAGTCATTCAGAAGCAGGTTGTTCAGTTTCCATGTAGTTGAGCGGTTTTGAGTGAGATTCTTAATCCTGAGTTCTAGCTTGATTGCACTGTGATCTGAGAGATAGTTTGTTATAATTTCTGTTATTTTACATTTGCTGAGGAGAGCTTTACTTCCAAGTATGTGGTCAATTTTGGAATAGGTGTGGTGTGGTGCTGAAAAAAATGTATATTCTGTTGATTTGGGGTGGAGAGTTCTGTAGATGTCTATTAGGTCTGCTTGAGTTCAATTCCTGGGTATCCTTGTTGACTTTCTGTCTCGTTCATCTGTCTAATGTTGATAGTGGGGTGTTAAAGTCTCCCATTATTAATGTGTGGGAGTGTAAGTCTCTTTGTAGGTCACTCAGGACTTGCTTTATGAATCTGGGTGCTCCTGTACTGGCTGCATATATATTTAGGATTGTTAGCTCTTCTTGTTGAATTGATCCCTTTACCATTATGTAATGGCCTTCCTTGTCTCTTTTGATCTTTGTTGGTTTAAAGTCTGTTTTATCAGAGACTAGGATTGCAACCCCTGCCTTTTTTTTGTTTTCCATTTGCTTGGTAGATCTTCCTCCATCCTTTTATTTTGAGCCTATGTGTGTCTCTGCACGTGAGATGAGTTTCCTGAATACAGCACACTGATGGGTCTTGAGTCTTTATCCAATCTGCCAGTCTATGTCTTTTAATTGGAGCATTTAGTCCATTTACATTTAAAGTTAATATTGTTATGTGTGAATTTGATCCTGTCATTATGATGTTAGCTGGTAATTTTGCTCGTTAGTTGATGCAGTCTCTTCCTAGTCTCTATGGTCTTTACATTTTGGCATGATTTTGCAGCAGCTGGTACCGATTGTGCCTTTCCATGTTTAGCACTTCCTTCAGGAGCTCTTTTAGGGCAGGACTGGTGGTGACAAAATCTCTCGGCATTTGCTTGTCTGTAAAGTATTTTATTTCTCCTTCACTTACGAAGCTTAGTTTGGCTGGATATGAAATTCTGGGTTGAAAATTCTTTTCTTTAAGAATGTTGAATATTGGCCCCCACTCTCTTCTGGCTTGTAGAGTTTCTGCCGAGAGATCCGCTGTTAGTCTGATGGGCCTCCCTTTGAGGGTAACCCAACCTTTCTCTCTGGCTGCCCTTAACATTTTTTCCTCCATTTCAACTTTGGTGAATCTGACAATTATGTGTCTTGGAGTTGCTCTTCTCTAGGAGTATCTTTGTGGTGTTCTCTGTATTTCCTGAATCTGAATGTTGGCCTGCCTTGCTAGATTGGGGAAGTTCTCCTGGATAATATCCTGCAGAGTGTTTTCCAGCTTGGTTCCTTTCTCCCCGTCACTTTCAGGTACACCAATCAGATGTAGATTTGGTCTTTTCACATAGTCCCATACTTCTTGGAGGCTTTGCTCATTTCTTTTTATTCTTTTTTCTCTAAACTTCCCTTCTCACTTCATTTCATTCATTTCATCTTCCATCACTGATACCCTTTCTTCCAGTTGATTGCATTGGCTCCTGAGGCTTCTGCATTCTTCATGTAGTTCTTGAGCCTTGGTTTTCAGCTCCATCAGCTCCTTTAAGAACTTCTCTGTATTGGTTATTCTAGTTATACATTCTTCTAAATTTTTTTCAAAGTTTTCAACTTCTTTGCCTTTGGTTTGAATATCCTCCTGTAGCTCGGAGTAATTTGATCGTCTGGAGCCTTCTTCTCTCAGCTCGTCAAAGTCATTCTCCGTCCAGCTTTGTTCTGTTGCTGGTGAGGAACTGCGTTCCTTTGGAGGAGAGTCGCTCTGCTTTTTAGAGTTTCCAGTTTTTCTGCTCTGTTTTTTCCCCATCTTTGTGGTTTTATCTACTTTTGATCTTTGATGATGGTGATGTACAGATGGGTTTTTGGTGTGGATGTCCTTTCTGTTTGTTAGTTCTCCTTCTAACAGACAGGACCCTCAGCTGCAGGTCTGTTGGAGTACCCGGCCGTGTGAGGTGTCAGTCTGCCCCTGTCGGGGGGTGCCTCCCAGTTAGGCTGCTCAGGGGTCAGGGGTCAGGGACCCACTTGAGAAGGCAGTCTGCCCGTTCTCGGATCTCCAGCTGCATGCTGGGAGAACCACTGCTCTCTTCAAAGCTGTCAGACAGGGACATTTAAATCTGCAGAGGTTACTGCTGTCTTTTTATTTGTCTTGCCCTGCCCCCAGAGGTGGAGCCTACAGAGGCAGGCAGGCCTCCTTGAGCTGTGTTGGGCTCCACCCCGTTCGAGCTTCCCAGCTGCTTTGTTTACCTAAGCAAGCCTGGGCAATGGTGGGCATCCCTCCTCCAGCCTCGCTGCCGCCTTGCAGTTTGATCTCAGACTGCTGTGCTAGAAATCAGCGAGACTCCATGGGCGTAGGACCCTCTGAGCCAGGTGCGGGCTATAATCTCCTGGTGCGCCGTTTTTTAAGCCCGTTGGAAAAGCGCAGTATTCGGGTGGGAGTGACCCGATTTTCCAGGTGCCATCTGTCACCCCTTTCTTTGACTAGGAAAGGGAACTCCCTGACCCCTCGTGCTTCCTGAGTGAGGCAATGCCTCGCCCTTCTTCGGCTCACGCACGGTGCACACACCCACTGACCTGTGCCCACTGTCTGGCACTCCCTAGTGAGATGAACCCGGTACCTCAGATGGAAATGCAGAAGTCATCTGTCTTCTGCGTCGCTCACACTGGGAGCTATAGACCGGAGCTGTTCCTATTCGGCCTTCTTGGCTCCTCCCCCCATGATCATTTTTTCATATGTTTGTTGGCCATTTGTATATCTTCTTTTGAGAATTGTCTATTCATGTCATTAGCCCACTTTTTGATGGGATTGTTCGATTTTTTTCTTGCTGGTTTGTTTGAGTTTGTTGTAGATTCTGGATATTAGTCCTTTGTCAGATGTATAGATTGTGAAGATTTTCTCCCACTCTATGGGTTGTCTGTTTAATCTGCCAACTGTTCCTTTTGCCATGCAAAAGCTCTTTAGTTTAATTAAGTCTCAGCTATTTATCTTTGTTTTTATTGCATTTGCTTTTGGGTTCTTGGTCATGAAATCATTGCCTTAGCCAATGTCTAGGAGGGTTTTTTAATGTTATCTTCTAAAATGTTTATAGTTTCAGGTCTTAGATTTAAGTCCTTAAGCCATCTTCAGCTGATTTTTGTATAAGGTGAGAGAGGAGGATCTAGTTTCATTCTCCTACATGTGGCTGGCCAATTATCCCAGCACTATTTGTTGAAAAGGGTGTCTTTCCCCACTTTATGTTTTGTTTGCTTTGTTGAAGAGCAGTTGGCTGTAAGTATTTGGGTTTATTTCTGGGTTCTGTATTCTGTTTCATTGGTCTATGTGCCCATTTTTACACCAGTATTATGCTGTTTTGGTGACTATGGCCTTATAGCATAGTTTGAAATCAGGTAATGTGATGCCTCCAGATTGGTTCTTTTTGCTTATTCTTGATTTGGCTACGTGGCCTCCTTTTTTGGTTCCATATGAATTTTAGAATTTTTTTCTAATTCTGTGAAGCATGATGGTGGTATTTTGAAGGAAATTGCATTGAATTTGTAGATTGCTTTTGGCAGTATGGTCATTTTCACAATATGGATTCTATCCATCTATGATCATGGGATGTGTTTCCATTTGTTCATCATCTATGATTTCTTTCAACAGTGTTTTGCAGTTTTCCTTGTAGAGGTCTTTTACCTTCTTGGTTAGGTATATTCCTAAGTATTTTATTTTTTTGCAGCTATTGTAAAAGGGGTTGAGTTCTTAATTTGATTCTCGGCTTGGTCACTGTTGGGTATAAAAGAGCTGCGATTTGTGTAGATTAATTTTGTATCCAGAAATTGGGCTGAATTCTTTTATCAGTTCTAGGAGCTTTCTGGAGAAATCTTTAGGTATTCTACGTAAACAATCATATCAACAGCATACAGTGACAGTTTGACTTCCTCTTTACCAATTTTGATGCCCTTAATTTCTTTCTCTTCTCTGATTGCTCTGGCTAGGACTTCCAGTACTATGTTGAAGAGGAGTGGTGAGAGTGGGCATCTTTGTCTTGTTCCAGTTCTCAGAAGGAATGCTTTCAACTTTCTCCTATTCAGTATTATGTTGGCTGTGGGTTTTTCATGAATGGCTTTTATTACATTAAAGTATGTCCTTTGTATGCCGATTTTTCTGAGAGTTATAATCTTAAAGGGATGCTTGGTTTTGTCAATGCTTTTTCTGCATCTATTGAGATGATCATGTGATATTTGTTTTTTATTCTGTTTATGTGGTGTATCACATATATTGACTTGCATATGTTAAACCATCCCTGCATCTCTGCTATGAAACCCACTTGATCATGGTGGATTATCTTTTTGGTATGTTGTTGGATTTGATTAGCTAGTATTTTTTTATTATTAAACTTTAAGTTCTAGGGTACATGTGCACAACATGCAGGTTTGTTACATAGGTATACATGTGCCATGTTGGTTTGCCGCACCCATTAACTCGTCATTTACATTAGGTATTCCTCCTAGCATCTATGTTCATAAGGGATATTGGTCTGTAGTTTTCTTTTTTGGTTATGTCCTTTTCTGGTTTTGGTATTAGGATGATACTGGCTTCATAGAATGATTTAGGGAGGATTCACTCTTTATCTTGTGGAATAGTGTCAGCAGGATTGGTACCAATTCTTTGAATGTCTGGTAGAAGTCTGCTGTGAATCCTTCTGGTCCTGGATTTTTCTTTTGTTGTTGGTAATATTTTAATTACCATTTCAATCTCGATGCTTCTTATTGGTCTGTTCAGGGTATCTAATTCTTCCTGATTTAAGCGAGTAGGGTTGTATCTTTCCAGGAACTTATCCATCTCTTCAAGGTTTTATAGTTTATGCATGTAAAGGTGTTCATAATAGCCTTAAATGATCTTTTGTATTTCTGTGGTGTCAGTTGTAATATCTCCAGTTTCATTTCTTATTGAGCTTATTAGGATTTTCTCTCTTCTTTTCTTGGTTAAGCTTGCTAATGGTTATCAATTTTATTTATCTTTTCAAAGAACCAGATTTTTTTCATTTATCTTTTGTAAGTTTTTTGTTTAAATTTCATTTAGTTCTGCTCTGATCTTTGTTGTTTCCTTTCTTCTCCTGGGTGTGGGTTTGGTTTGTTCTTGTTTCTCTAGTTCCTTGAGGTGTGACCTTAGATTGTCTGTGCTCTTTCAGACTCTTGGATGGAGGTGTTTAGGCTACGAACTTTCCTCTTAGCACTGCCTTTGTTGTATCCCAGGGGTTTTGATAGGTTGTGTCTTTATTGTCATTCAGTTTGAAGAATTTTTAAATTTCCATCTTGATTTCATTTTTGACCCAATGATCATTCAGAGCAGGTTATTTAATTTCCATGTATTTGCATGGTTTTGAAGGTTCCTTTTGGAGTTGATTTTCAGTTTTATTCCACTGTGGCCTGAGAGAGTGCTTGATATAATTTCAATTTCCTTAAATTTATTGAGGCTCATTTTGTGGCCTATCCTATGATCTATCTTGGAGCAAGTTCCATTTGCTGTTGAATAGAATGTGTATTCTGCAGTCATTGGATGGAATGTTCTGTATGTATTGGTTAAGAATATTTGTTCCAGGGTACAACTTAAATCCATTGTTTCTTTGTTGACTTTCTGTCTTAATGACCTGTCTAGTGCTATTAGTGGAGTATTGAAGTCCCCCACCATTATTGTGTTGCTGTCTATCTCATTTCTTAGGTCTATTCCTAATTGTTTTATAAATTTGGGAGCTCCAGTGTTAGGTGCATATATGTTTATGATTATGATATCTTCCTGTTGGACAAGGTCTTTTATCATTATATAATGTCCCTCTTTGTCTTTTTAAGCTTCTGTTGCTTTAAAGTTTGTTTTGTCTGATATAAGAATAGCTACCCCTGCTCACTTTTGGTGTCCATTTGTGTGAAATGTCTTTTTCCACCCCTTTACCTCAAGTTTGTGCAAGTCCTTCTGTATTAGGCGAGTCTCTTGAAGGCAGCAGATAGTTGGTTGTTGAGTTCTTATCCATTGTGCAATTCTGTATCTTTTACGTGGAGCATTTGGGCCATTTACATTCAATGTTAGTATTGAGATGTGAGGTGCCATTCCATTCATTGTGCTATTTGTTGCCTGTATACCTTGGTTTTTTGTTTTGTGTTTTTGTTTTTTAAATTGTATTTTTGTTTTATAGGTCCTGTGAGATTTATGCTTTAAGAGGTTCTGTTGTGATGTGTTTCCAGGATTTGTTTCAAGGTTTAGAGTTCCTTTTAGTAGTTCTTGTAGTGGTGGCTTGATCGTGCTGAATTATCTCAGCATTTGTTTGTCTGAAAAAGACTGTATTTTTCCTTCATATATGAAGCTTAGTTTCTCTGGATACAAAATTCTTGGCTGATAATTGTTTTGTTTGAGGAGGCTGAAGATAGAGCCCTGATCTCTTCTAGCTTGTAGGCTTTCTGCTGAGAAATCTGTTGTTAATCTGATAGGTTTTCCTTTATAGGTTATTTGGCACTTTTTTCTCATAGCTCTTAAGATTCTTTCCTTTGTCCTAACTTTAAATAACCTGATGACAACATGCCTTGGCAATGATCTTTTTGTGATGGATTTCCCAGGTGTTCTTTGTGCTTCTTGTATTTGGATGTCTAGTTCTCTAGCAAGGCTGGGGAACTTTTCCTCAATGGCTCCCCCAAATATGTTTTCCAAACTTTTAGATTTCTCTTCTTCCTCAGGAACACCAACTATTCTTAGGTTTGGTCATTTAACATAATTCCAGACTTCTTGGAGACTTTGTTCATATTTTCTTATTCTTTTTTCTTTGTCTTTGTTGGATTGGGCTAATTCAAAGACCTTGTCTTTGAGCTCTGAATTTCTTTCTTCTACTTGTTCAATTCTATTGCTGAGACTTCCCAAAGCATTTTGTATTTCTGTGTGTCCATTGTTTCCTGAAGTTTTGATTGTTTTTTATTTATGCTATTTCATTGAATATTTCTCCCTTCACTTCTTGTATCACTTTTTGGATTTCCTTACATTGGGCTTCGCCTTTCTCTGGTGCCTGCCTCATTAGTTTAATAACTAACGTCTTGAATGCTTTTTCAGGTAAATCAGGGGTTTCTTCTTGGTTTGGATCCATTGCTGGTGAGCTAGGTTGATTTCTGGGGTGTGTTAAAGAGCCTTGTTTTGTCATATTTCCAGAGCTGCTTTTCTGCTTCCTTCTCATTTAGGTTGGCTCTGTCAGAGGGAGGCTCTAGGACTGAAGGCTGTTGTTCAGATTCTTTTGTACCACAGTGTATTCCCTTGATGTAGTACTCTCCCACCTTCCTATGGATGTGGCTTCCTGAGAGCCAAGCTGTAGTGATTGTTATCTCTCTTCTGGATCAAGACACCCAGCAAGTCTACCAGGCTCTAGGCTGGTACTGGGGGTTGTCTGCACAGAGTCCTGTGATGTGAACCATCCTGTGATGTGATGTTCCTAGGAGGATTATGGCTGTTTCTACTGTGTCACACAGGTTGTTAGAGGAGTCAGGGAAAGCTGGCAGTCACAGGCCTCACCCAGTTCCCACACAATCTGAATGGCTGGTCTCACTCCCACCGTCCCCCACCCAATAGCACCAAGTCTGTTTCCAGGCAGTGGGTAAGCAGGGCTGAGAACTTGTCCCAGGCTACCTGCCTCCTAGCTGTGAAAATAAGTTGGCTTTCCTTCTTCCCCTGCCTGTGGAATCTGCACACTGGATTCACACCCTCCCCCAACTTCTGGCCAGGACACTTCTGGATCAGTTCAAATTGTTACTAAGTTCAGCTGGAGATTTCCTTCTTTCTGTGGCCTTTTCCCAGTGCCTCTGGCTGTCCTCCTGGAGGACTCTTGTGAGGCTGGGCAGGAACGACTTGCTAGGGAACACAGCACACTCGCAGGGCTTTTTCTGCTGCTTCCTCTACTCCTCCTGTATTTTGCTTAGCTCTCTAAACTGACTCAGCTCCAGGTAAGGCCAGAATCTTCTTCAGTAATCTAGACCTTCAGTTTCCCCAGTGGAAGTATGTGCTCAGGGTTGGATGATCTCCCTTTCCCAATTCCACAGTTTGGGCACTCACAGTATTTGAGATGTCTCCCAGGTCCTACAGGAGCAATCCGCTTCCTTCAGAGGGTCTGTGGGTCCTCTCAGATTTCCCAATTTATTCCTGCAATTGTTCTGGAGTAAAAATTCATGATGTGAGCCTCCACACACTGCTCTGTCCATCCAAGTCAGTGCTGCAATCTCTCTCTCTTTTTTTTTTTTTTTTTTTTTGTTTTAATTGAGACAGGATCTCTTTCTGTCGCTCAGCTTGGAGTGCAGTGGACAAATCATGACTCACTTTCAAGCTCAAGCAATGCTTCCATCTCAGCCTCCCTAGTACCTAGGACTACAGGCATGCTCCACCAACCCTGGCTATGTTTTATAAAATTTTTTGTAGAGATGGGGTCTCCCTATGTTCCCAGGCTGATGTGAGCCACCACACCTATTCTGGAATCACATTCTTATCACAGAAAACAAGACAGAGGAGGAAGGTGCCTGCAGCCCTTCCTGGGGAGCTTTGTGTTCTCCTTCCTGGTGCCGTGTTATTTCCTCTGTGCCAACCACAACATTCCTATTCTTTTGATGTAAATAAGAAGTTTGAGGATACTTATTTTCAATCCTAAACTTGTGATTTATAGCCAGAATATCATCGCCCACTTTGAGGCATTTTGGAAATTTCTGTGGGCTGCTGCTATTGTTGGAATAATTGGCAGGAGCTACTGGCATTTGGGGACTGAGTGTTGGTGAGGCAAATGTCTTGTTCCAGAATTTTACATAAACTAGATTTTCCATACACGTCACTTCCTTGTAAACTGAGGGAGGCTTGCATATTGCTTCATCTGGGAACATATAAAGACTTATTTACTGCTGTGGAAATCACATCACTGCAGGGCATTTTTTTCTTGGATTGCACTCTGTCACAATATACCAGTATCGGTTTGCTTTGTAGCTGTGCATCCCTGGGGCAAATAGTGAGGGGAATTCAATTTACTGACCAATGGGGTCTTTTCCAGGATAAGTTGTTAGTTGATGGGGAAACTTAAGTGGGAGATGTTCACAGTGTGATGTCTCATGAGTTGGTGAACAACATCGGCTATGCCCATTGCTATTACTGCACTGAAGTTCTCTTTGCAGGTGTATCTCCCTCACTAGGCTCCCAGGTCTTTCCTGGAAGGTTGGAAACATACACAGTAGATACCAGTGTCCTCAGGATGGAACATAGAACGTGACAGGCAGAAGGCAGGGAACACTTGTGGAATTGTAATGATCTCTACATGGTTGGATGACCAAACCCAGTGTCACAGTGATGAGCCACATGGATGTCAGTCTGCAGAGGGTGGGAGAGGCCTCTGTCTTAGGAGCCATGTAGCAGAGTGACACCTACCTGCATTACTGATCTTGGTTACACCCTTTAAGGGTCCCAGATGTAAGCAGCCTATTGATTAGGGTTCTTCTGTGGGTGTGTGCATAGGGAGAAAGAGAGAGATTGATTGATTGATTGATTTTGAGGAACTGGCTCATGGAACTCTGTGTGCTGGCATACCCAAACCTTGCAGAGCGGGATGTCAGGCTGGAGACCCGAGGCAGAGGTGATATGATACCTCAGATCAGCAGTGTGGAGGCTGAAATTCTTGATCTTGAGGAGGAACCCAGTCTTTTTCTCTGAAGGCCTTCAAGTGATTGGATGAAGGCCACTCCACATTGTGGAGGGCAATTAGGCTTACCCAAAGTCTGCTGATTTAAATGTTAGTTCTCATGTAAAAAATACCTTTCACAGAGACACCTACTCTGCTCAAAGTGAACATTTTTTGTGTGTATCATGGCCTAGCAAAGTTGACATATCAAATTTCCCATCACAGCCATCTTATACAAATCCCATTAATGATGAATGTCTACCTTACAAAGGCAGATGACTTCCTACCTAAGATTCTGTATTAAACTTTTTTTTTTTTTGGCCAGGCCAAGCCACCATTTCAGGCTCAGCACAACTCTGGCCAGGAAGCTGAAGCTGATATGAATGCCTTCCAGGGATGAGGCAGCGATGGGATAGTCAGGGTGCACATGTAAGAAAAATCCCAGAGGGCAGAGGTGATACCCCTGGACTCCAAGAGTTTACCCTTGATAGGGCACCCCCAGCAGGACATACAGTTGTCAGGCAGGAGCTGGCCAAGGCCCCCACTGTGGCTTCCCACTGTGTGACCTTTCCTTCTAGGGGTTCCTCATCCAGTCCAAATAATTCATTTGCATCTTTGGTTTTAGTGGGACTCTCAGAAGGCAGTCAGTTCAGGGTGGTCATTGACACCTGTTCCTCCTCTTCACAGCCTGGATGACATCCCTAAATGTTCTACATGGAATGTTCAGGAGCTGGGTCACCCCTGCTGTCCCATAGTCACAGCTGTCAGGTGTGATTGTGATCTCAGTATTCAGTGTGGTTCCAGCATTGGCCTTAGGGTACGGTTGTGGGCTCCTCGCAGGCAGGGAGACCCACCACCTGTGCTGTTATTTTGTACCTCCAATTCAGTATCATACTGTGAGACTAGGGACACAGTGCTGACACAATGCTGATCTTGCTTTGGCTGTGTCTTCAAGCAATCAATCACTTGGATCCACTTGGGCTCATTTTGTTATTATTGGCCATATCTATGGATATATGACAAGCCAAACTAAGAACTGCAATGGTGATACTTGTGGCCCTTTTAGTCACCGCAGGACTTCTTAGGGATTTCTTGAGCACTTTACACACTATTGTATTGAGGTGTGTGTTGTGTTGCCTGATCAGAATATTGACTTATTCCTTATGAAATCACACTGATCCAGGAGAACAGTTTGCAGCACATACTACTGACTAGCACATACTAATGACAGCATTAATGAACATATTTATTTAAATCAAATAATCTTTGGAAGTCAAATGCATTTTAAAATGCAATTTGGTATTTTACTTACAATTCCAAAGCAGTTATCACTTACTATAGATGTAGCTGTAAAGACAAATCAAATGAAAAAATAAATTGTAAAAGAAAAATATATAACTAGTAAACAAAATTATTTGCAATGTAGTGCCTACTTAGTATATTATTTCATTTATTCTCCATAGCAATCATTTAGTGTAAATATTCTAATTTCTACTTTAGAAATGTGGAAATAGTCCCACAGGGTATAAGTGCCTTGCCCACCATCTTGAAGCCCGAGTGTTAGAGCCACAATGGAAACCCATGCCAATTTCATGCTATAGCCTATAAGGAGACAGGGTAGCTAGGACCCAAGTCATTTTGCTTCAGCAAGTGCCCCTGGTTGCTCTCCCCTTTCTTCTACCTATGCCCTAATTCTTTCATCCAACCTTACAGCCTTGGGACTTCTCACATATTTTATGTCAAATGGGATCCCCTACACTTAGTCTCACTTTTTTTCAACTCTATCTTTTCAGTCATTTTGGATCAGAATATACATTAAAATCTCTGTAAGAGGGAGAAATAATTGCTGATTACAATCCCCTGCCACTCCCTAAACACTGTGTATTCTGAGTAGGGACCTTTTTTGGAAAAATATCTTTTTGGGTGTGAGGATACACATGGAGCTCAGAGCTGCAACTGGTGTATTATTTACAGTAAGAGGGATATCAGGCTGGATCCAGGCAGCTGCAGGGGCTTCTGAATGAGATGTGGTGACTGTCAGGGTGATGGAGTTTTATGTAGATGGAAAAAGAGGCTTGGTGCTTCTCCCTCCCTGCCTCTTAATAACTTTTAAAGAAAGGTCAGAAGCATTTGCAGAAGTTGTTGTGGCATTTTCCCATGGGGACTGAGAAATCCCTTCTCTCTGTTTTCCCACAAACTATTCCAAATGGCTTTAGTGTTCTGTTTTTCTGTAGCAGAGTAAAATAGGCATGTTATTATTAATTTTTAAAAATGGTTTTGTACCAATGGTTTCATCTGGTAATGTCTGTTAGCTCTATGTGCCATATTTTGGGAAACACCTCCTTCAAGACAAGACCAAAATCTTTTATGTTGAAAAATGAAAAAAATATGTATTTTATATATTACCATAGATGTGTATGAAAATATGCAATTACCAATAAAATCAACATACACAACACTAGTTCTGCATTCAACACTTTCAGAAGTATTTACTTTGAGAAAACACAGACTGTGAACTTAGAACTTGAATCCACATATTTGCTTCTTACTAGAGTCATTTGTTGTAAATTTTATGAAAACTCTGATTCACCTTTTTAAAGGATTAAATGAGGTCAGAAACAGTGAAACATAGCTCAGAAAACTGGCTAACAGATACTGAACACTCTATAAATGTGAGTTATTATTCCAATTTTTCTTAAAGAACTAAATAAATGGAGCTATTGTCCTAATTATTCACAGCTTTGGTTTAGCCAATCCATTCACAATCACATACCACAGATCAACATCAGGTAGACAGACCAGCCACGGTGGCAGTCACCTGTAATCCAAGCACTTTTGGAGGCCGAGGAGGGAGAATCGCTTGAGCTCAAGAGTTCAAGATCAGCCTGGGCAACTTAGCAAGAACGCATCTCTGAAAAAACTTATGTAAGCAAATTAATAGAGTGGCAATTTTTAACTTTCTGTGTACAGAGGATAATGTCAGTACAGAAACAGGAGCAGATTGTTTTCAGAGTGACATCATCATTAGAGGCATCTTTGTGGGGAAGAGAGGTGCCTTACAAAGTTTAAAGGCATGGAAATCTGGAGCTGCCCCTTCTGTCTTTCTTTTAAGTAGTGTCCAAAGTTAAAAAAGATATGCAATCTCAAATAAACACACATGGGAAATCCTATCTGTAAGTGATTCACTCTTGCAGAGATTTCAGTTCCTGAGAATAGAAAGAGGTTTTATATCCCAATTCGTTTCATGAAGTCAGAGTAACCTTGATACCAAAGTCCAACAAAGAGAATACAGATGGCCCCTGACTCCTGATGCTGCCGTTTAAGATTTCTTGACTTTATGATAGTGTGAAAATGAAATGCATTCAGTGGAAACAGTTTTTTGGGTAACCATATAACCACTGTGTTTTTCATTTCCAGGAAAATATTCAATAAATTACATGAGACATTCAATGTTATGGTAAAATAGGCTTTGTGTTAGATAATTTTGCACAACTGTAGGGTAATGTAAGTGTAACTGTAACTGTAGGGTAATGTAACTGTAGGGTAATACACAACTGTAGGGTAATGTCAACATAACTGTAACTGTAGGGTAATGGGCACTTTTAAGGTAGGCTAAGCTAAGCTATAGTGTTTGCTAAGTTAGTGTACTGAATGCATCTTCAACTTACACAATTTTCAATTTATAATGGATTTATTGGGACACAATCTCATGGTAAGTTAAGGAGAATCTGTACATGAAATAAAAATATAGGCTAATGCCACTTATGAGGACATACATAAAAATCCTAAACAAATTAGTAAGACACAGATTATTAAAAAAGGATAATATGTTGTGACCCATTTTTTTCCCTAGAAAGGCAAGGTTTGTTTAAACATAGCAACTTACTGATGAAATTCACCACGTTAACAGATTAATAAAAGAAAAATTCCTATGATCATCTGTGTGGATGCACTACAAGTGCTTGATGAAATTCAACATCTATTGAAGATAAATACTCCTAGGAAATGAGGAATACAATGGAACTCTCTATTGTGATAAAGTGTATCTATATTAAAAAACACAGGAAACATTGTAAAATGTTAAAAAACTTTCCAGTGCCCATTAGGCATAAGAGAAGGATGGCCACAATTACTGGTTCTATTCAGCATTCTATTGGGTGGGTCTGTCCAATGTTGTAAAATAGGAAAAAGGAAAAAGCGTACTGTTTGAAATGTCAGAAACAAGCTGTTGTTATTCAAAGATGATATGACTGTGTAAGCTGAAATTCAGAAAGGATCTAGAGATAGATTTGGAATAAGTATATTTAGCAAGGTTACTGGATAGAAAACCAATATACAAACATTGAATCCATTGAACGGATAAAAAAGTTTTTTCTCTGTTCTTACCTCACGACAATTAACATGGAAGAATTTTGTGACCAAATGTGTGGGGGCTTTTCTAC